>NC_092803.1:81949416-82254416 GCF_040954645.1 Diabrotica undecimpunctata | reverse complement strand
TTGTACCTGATTCACTGACTCCAACTAACTTTATATTTCTTACTAAACTTTTCTGACTGACTTCTTGAAAATTCTGAACAATTTACTTCACTATTCACTAACTAAATGTGTCTAGGTACTAACTTTCATAATAAACTGGCCTGACTTCTGACTAAAAACTTCTAAAAACTGCCATCTTGAATCCAAATCACGGGTATTTATATCTTTTGGATATTCTAGAACCATCTCGTAAGATATCATGTTCCAATTTGTTCCATTACTTTCATATAGATGTTCTCGAAAAAATATCTGTTCGATCCACCGCCATAATCATTATATCGAGAATGTTCGACTGTGAACAATGGTCATCTCCGCTGATCCAGAGAATTCCATTCTTTTCTATTAATAATTTTGTTTACATTTAGGCTTTTCAGATCAGAATAAACATTCAAATTAGTAACTAACACTCTAATTTAATAAAATACACATTTCAAACAATATAACCCCACTTATATTCGTAAAATTCTTAAAATGACACTTAGGAATAGAGGGTATAGTGTGTTGCCTAGTCACATGGCTCACTTAAAAATATCTACAAAATCATAACTACTAAAATACAACTTTTGACAATTATTATATGCTAATTTCTTAAAATGCCCTCACATAAATATATTTTTTAAAATTCTCTAGTATGTAACTTATTTAAAATAATCAAATACTTTTTAATATCTAATATTATGTAGTATATAACTTATAAATTATTTTCTATAAACCCCAATCGTCACACTACCCCAAAAATAATATTTAAAATAAATAATTTACTTATTATTTTTTTAAATATTAATTTTCTCATACCTTATTAAATTTAATAAATTAATAATTCAATTTTTTTTTTATTTAAAATGTGTTAAATACATCCCTGTTCGCTGTCTATGTCAAAGCAAAGAACAACGGATCACAGTTCGGCTATTCTATGGTCAAACTGTCATATCAAATGGAGAGAATAAAATATAACCTTAATTAAAAATATAATGGATATTGTGTTCTGTTTATTTATAGACAAAATCTAGGAATTATTTCCATTCAAAATAACTTTCATCAATATAAATTGGTAAGTTTTTTCACTTTATTATATTATATTAGAAAGACATTTTTATAGCAATTATAGTATCAATTTTGTGTCTAACCCCAAATTATGATTTTTAGGGTACAAATTAATTTCCATATATACAAAATTCAACAAGTATGATGTCAAATTGATTCAAAATAATGAAATCTACCATCTACCATTTAACAAATCAAGTCTATTGAATAAAATGGATATATCAGTAAGTTATTAGTGTTATTATATTTGTGTTAAAGGTATAGAAATCATTATTCAATCTCTTCATGATATTGAAAAATGTCGTTGATATGAAATATGCCTCTTAGTCTGTTCTCTGCATCTATTAACACATAACTATTTAGTCCATTCTGATTTTCAATTGTATATGGACCTTCAAACATTGGTTGTAATTTCTTACAACGGTTTTCTTTAACATTACTTTTTCTAAGTGAACGAATTAACACTAGGTCTCCTTTTTGAAATGTGATTGGTTTTTTTATATTTCGATTTTGTCTTCTGATATATTTTTCAGCTTTCCTCCTAATTCGGTTATTCACTTTCTGCATTACTTGTTCTAACATATCCTGATTATATTCACTAATCCACTTTCTGTTTCCTATATGGCCAAACATTAAATATTCTGGTACTTCCTCTGTATTCAAATTATGTGTATTATTTAAAAAATACTCTACTTGTGGTATATGTTGCTGCCAAGTTTCGTGTTGATTTTGGCACAGTATCCTTAAATATTTTATAACTTCTTTAATATATCTTTCTGCAGGATTTGCCTGAGGATGTCTGATACTTGTAAAATGAATGTTGATTATCATTTTTACCATATTGAAAGTTATTATTGTTTTTTTTGTTGTTATTATTACTTGTCATATTGCCTCTTTGTATTCTTTGAATAAAATTAATAAAACTATCTATGGTTCGAATATTTTGTACAGTTACGGTTTGCACAACATCAGCATCAAAATGTCTAGATACATTTAAGACTGTTTCATCCTCTCTAAGTGGTGGTTCTAAATATTTTGCAACTGTTATCAATTTCAATGCATAATCTACCATATTTGATTTTAAATTTTGATTATACTTTCCAAAATATAGAATTTCTCTAAACTTGGCTTGCTCTAATTCACCCCAATAATAATTTAAAAATTTATTTTCAAATGTTTGAAAATTATCTAAATCATTCTCAATACTAGCAAACCAAGTTGCTGCATTGTCATTTAATGTCATTCTAATATAGTCTTTAATATCATTAATATTATTCACAAATCTTAATTTATGTTTTAAACTATTTATGTATACTCTAGGATGCAAATTTTTTATATTACCAGAGAATTTAATCCCAGTCTCATTTGTTAAATTTAAGTAAGGTCTCCCTATGTCTCTCATTTGTGAAATATCATCTATTCTCTGTTCCACATTTCTTATTTGATTACAATTTATTTGGATATTTTGTTGTATATCGTCTAATTTTTCTTCTGTGTTTCTCCTGTCTTCGTTAATTTTTACTTCTAAGTTACATTTCTGTAACTCTATTTTCTGTTCTATATCTATCTTATTATCTTGAATAATCCTCTTTACTTCTGTCCTCTCATTGTCTATCCTTTTCTTGTAGTCATTCCGTATACTTTTTATTTCATTTGCTACTTTTTTCTCTGCAGCTTCAAGTTTTTTATCCATTTGTTTTACAATTTTATTATTATTATCTTCTATTTTCTTTTCTAATTTTCTATAATTCTCTTCCAATTTCTGTTCCATTTTTTTCATGTCTTCTTTGACTTCTTTTGAATTCTCTTCCAATTTTTTCGTATTCTCTTCCATTTTCTGTTCCATTTTTTTCATGTCTTCTTTGATTTCTTTTGAATTCTCTTCCATTGTCTTGTTCATCTGCATCATTAATGACATCAAAGCTGCCATATTGACATTTTCCTCTCTTTCTGGATTCATTTCTGCAGTATCTTGTGGAACTTGAACTAAACTCTCCTCTTGTATAGGTTGTGTTTCTACTTCCACATCTTCTTCATTCTTTTTGCTTCTTGTACCTTTCTTTCCTTGAGACATTTTGAGACTTTACTTGTTCAAATATAATTAAAAATAAAATCTATAATTTTTTCTTTCTACTGATAATTAATTTACTTATATGAGAGCACTTATCTTCCCAAACTAATTCTTTTAAATAGAGAGCCACCGCGTTGGGTGCCAAATTGTTATGATGTGTTTTTTGTTTGAATGATGAGCAATGAGTATTTTTAATAATATAGGGTTTTTATCGCGGTTCTCAAAGAATTAGTTTGTAAGTACTTTTTTTAAATTATCTTTATTATAACTATTATGGAACACACATATATATCTAACCTAGCTAATGTAAATTTAAAATAAACTATCTTTAAATTGATACTCTTATAAAACTAATTAAATTCTATAGACAATGTAAATTTTAAACAAACTATCTTCAAAATTGAAATTGTTATGACATTAACTAAATTATATTAACAAAATTTTGTACCTTTCTTTCACTGAATGCCTAAATGAACTGTTTTCCACTATATAGATTCTAATCACCACTGAATGTCTTCGTACTTCGGTTATCCTTGTTTTTGTGAAATTACTTTTTCCAATTATCAGCTTCTACCAATTTAAGATACAGTTTTCTTCACCAGCATTTATACACCACCAGCAAACAGCATTTATATTTATTCTTTTCAATATACCAATATCCAATTATTATAAGTTGATTTATACTAATCTCCAACCATAATATAATTTAATTTCTTCCAATAGACTTTTTTTAATCTTCAATAATTATTTGTGTATAATTATAAATGTGCATTAAATTATATGCATAATTTTTAATCTTCATTTAACTCACTATATTAAACAATTTGACTATTTGTACCTGATTCACTGACTCCAACTAACTTTATATTTCTTACTAAACTTTTCTGACTGACTTCTTGAAAATTCTGAACAATTTACTTCACTATTCACTAACTAAATGTGTCTAGGTACTAACTTTCATAATAAACTGGCCTGACTTCTGACTAAAAACTTCTAAAAACTGCCATCTTGAATCCAAATCACGGGTATTTATATCTTTTGGATATTCTAGAACCATCTCGTAAGATATCATGTTCCAATTTGTTCCATTACTTTCATATCGATGTTCTCGAAAAAATATCTGTTCGATCCACCGCCATAATCATTATATCGAGAATGTTCGACTGTAAACAATGGTCATCTCCGCTGATCCAGAGAATTCCATTCTTTTCTATTAATAATTTTGTTTACATTTAGGCTTTTCAGATCAGAATAAACATTCAAATTAGTAACTAACACTCTAATTTAATAAAATACACATTTCAAACAATATAACCCCACTTATATTCGTAAAATTCTTAAAATGACACTTAGGAATGGAGGGTATAGTGTGTTGCCTAGTCACATGGCTCACTTAAAAATATCTACAAAATCATAACTACTAAAATACAACTTTTTACAATTATTATATGCTAATTTCTTAAAATGCCCTCACATAAATATATTTTTATAAAATTCTCTAGTATATAACTTATTTAAAATAATCAAATACTTTTTAATATCTAATATTATGTAGTATATAACTTATAAATTATTTTCTATAAACCCCAATCGTCACAATATATATATATATATATATATATATATATATATATATATATATATATATATATATATGTTCGGAAAGATTTCCGCGGTTAGTACAATTAAACTTAGAGCTAAGATTAATATTATTATAAAAATTAATATTAAACTCACCAGTCTTCCGGGTTGAACCGCGTCGATATCCATTTTGACGAGCTTTCGACATCCTCTCTGATGTCTTCTTCAGGGCTTCCGAGGTCTCAGTCTCCAGAGCCCCCAGACACTACTACACTCACTAGACACTTCTAGTTCACTAGTAGAGTAGTGAACTAGTGAGTGAACTAGAAGTGACTAGTGAGTGTAGTAGTGTCTGGGGGCTCGGGATACTGAGACCTCGGAAGCCCTGAAGAAGACATCAGAGAGGATGTCGAAAGCTCGGCAAAATGGATATCGACGCGTCTCAACCCGGAAGACTGGTGAGTTTAATATTAATTTTTATAATAATATTAATCTTAGCTCTAAGTTTAATATATATATATATATATATATATATATATATATATATATATATATATATATATATACATATATATATACATATATATATATATATATATATATATATATATATATATATATATATATATATATATATATTGAAATGATATTGTTTAAAAAATTAATTTATAAGTTATATACTAGATAATTTTAGATATAACAAGTATTTGGTTATTTTAAGAAGTTAAATACTAGAGAATTTAATAAAAATATATTTATGTGAGGGCATTTTAAGAAATTAGCATATAATAATTGTAAAAAGTTGTATTTTAGTAATTATAATGTGGTAGATATATTTAAGTGAGCCATGTGACTAGGCAACCAACTATACAAACTCTGTCTCCAAGTGACATTTTAGGAAATTTTTAGGAATATAAAGTGGGGTTATAATAATATATTGTTTGAAATGTGTATTTTATTAAATTAGAGTGTTAGTTACTAATTTGAATGTTTATTCTGATCTGAAAAGCCTAAATGTCAACAAAATTATCAATGGAATATTAACGAATTCTCCAGAGTGCAGAGTGTGACCATTGTTTACGGTCGAACATTCTGGAATAATGATTATGTCGGTGGATGGAACAGATATTTTTTCGAGAACATCCATATCGAAGAAATAGAACGGGATGGAACATGATCTCTTACCAAATGGTTCTAGAATATCCAAAAAGATATAAATACCCGTGATTTGGATTCAAGATGGCAGTTTTTAGTCAGAAGTCAGGCCAGTTCATTATGAAAGTTAGTAGACACATTTAGTTAGTGAATAGTGAAGTAAATTGTTCAGAATTTTCAAGAAGTTAGTCAGAAAAGTTTAGTAAGAAATATGAAAGTTAGTTGGAGTCAGTGAATCAGGTACAAATAGTCAAATTGTTTAATATAGTGAGTTAAATGAAGATTAAAAATTATGCATATAATTGAATGCACATTTATAATTATACACAAATAATTATTGAAGATAAAAAAAAAGTATATTGGAAGAAATTAAATTATATTATGGTTGGAGATTAGTATAAATCAACTTATAATAATTGGATATTGGTATATTGAAAAGAAGAATAAATATAAATGCTGTTTGCTGGTTTGGTTGGTGGTGTATAAATGCTGGTGAAGAAAACTATATCTTAAATTGGTAGAAGCTGATAATTGGAAAAAGTAATTTCACAAAAAACAAGGATAACTGAAGTACGAAGACATTCAGTGGTGATTAGAATCTATATAGTGGAAAACAGTTCATTTAGGCATTCAGTGAAAGAAAGGTACAAAATTTTGTTAATATAATTTAGTTAGTGTCATAACAATTTCAATTTTGAAGATAGTTTGTTTAAATTTTAGATTGTCTATAGAATTTAATTAGTTTTATAAGAATATCAATTTAAAGATAGTTTATTTTAAATTTACATTGGCTAGGTTAGATATATATGTGTGTTTCATAATAGTTATAATAAAGATAATTTAAAAAAGTACTTACAAACTAATTCTTTGAGAACCGCGATAAAAACCCTATATATTATTAAAATTACTCATTGCTCATCATTCAAACAAACAACACATCATAACAATATATATATATATATATATATATATATATATATATATATATATATATTTGGGTATCACATGCAGCAACTTAAACTTATTCATAAACTAGTTCGTAAGGTTTTATTATGCAATTTGCAATTTAGGAATGCAGTTTTGCATTAAATAAAATATACAATAGATTGTATATTTTATTTTATTATCTTTTATTTTGTCATATTGACGATTTATGCAATTTTAGTTAATTTTAATTGTTATTGTTATTTTTTACTTTTTGTAAGCTTTGTTCATAAAATTGTATAATTTTCAGTGACAATAAAGCATATTTCTATTCTAATAAAATTAAAATGCGACAAGAAAATAGCTTTAGAAGAATAATAATTTTATCGTCCAAATTAAGTTAGGATAGCGTATCGTATTATGCTGTAAAATACTGATTAATTATAAGTGTTTTTACCATCTAGAAAGAGGAAATAATATAAATATTCTCCCTCGATCTCCTTACACCCTATAAAACACCATTTCGTTTATCAATCAATTATTTTTTCATCTAATGCGCCGTGAAATTAATAGCGAAGCATCTTCTGCAATCCGAACCCCGCTTCAGATGCTAAAATCCAATTAATATCGGGAATTAAATTGGCTTAAAATTAATCGTGCTTTCTTCTTCATACCGTAAGTATGAAAATGCGAATATAAATAGAAAATCGATGACGCTGTTGCTGTCGTCACAGAACGACGAAAGTCAATTATGTAATGAAAGCTTACCTATGTCGGTTAATTCTAGTTTATGGGTTTGTCGCAAAACTAATATTAAAATATTTTTTGTAAAAATAATGATAAACGACAAATCTAAAGCAAAAATAATTGTTGTGAGGCAGATTTTTATGCACAAAAAATTATTAAACGGTAGATATAAATGCAACATAAGCAAATTATCGATAGATTTTAGAAAAGCGTGTAATAAAATGAACAAAAAACACCCCAACAATAAATTGTATGGGCATATGAACAAAAAAAAAAACAAATAAGTATTACATAAAAAACAAAACATTTATTTATACTGCCATAAGATACAATATCAGTTTTTATAAAATACAAAAATTATTAATAAAAGAAATATAGATTGGGTTGGTTAGTGAAATAGATGTACTTGCATTAATAACAAATTATACACGGCGAAAAGCTCGGATGCATTCAAAAAAATATATCATTACTTTCATGAGATACCCCAAAATATGATTTAAGAGGTCACCCAGGCGAAAAGTTGTTCAAAATTTTTTTACATTTTTTTTTAATTTTAACAGTAAATTTTTCGACTCGGACAAATTTTTTTTGGATCGCTCTGAACAAAATAAGACTCTTTTAGTTTTTTTTGTGAACTTGACAGCTTTCGAGAAATAATTTAAAACTGAGAAAAATGCCAAATTAAGATTTTCAAGGCTCAAAAACACAAGTAAGAGACATAATTTTTTAACTCACCAAGATCCTAAATTTAAGTTCAAGCCTTGTTCTATCATTTCCCGATAAGTATTTTTGGCCCTATTTCATTTTAAATCATTGTTTTTTAAAAGCTAATGAAGCGCTTGTGACAGGACGGGCGCGCAGACTGCGGCATGTATGAGAGAGAGAGAAACAAGATCAACAAGATCTATCTAGGGCACAAATTTTTGCTGGTTTAAATTCTAATTGTAAAAATGAGCGCCCGCCCCGCCACACGAGCTTCATTGTCACTTAAAAACAATGGTTTAATAGTTATTTATGCACCAAGGGTGTTATTACGATGATTCCGCCCGGAGAACAATATAATACAGCCAGAGGGCTTATGGCCCCAGGGATGGATATTCCTCGATGGCCGTAACCATCCGGTAACACCAGTGGTACATAAAAGATTTTATTTTTCACTTTACATAATATAAAAACTAAAATTAACACGATTTTGTGTATGCCACTGGTGTTATTGGATGATTATGCCCATCGAGATCATCCATCCTTCGGGCCAGAGGCCCTCTGGCTGGATTATGGTGTTCTCCGTGCATTATCATATTAATAGCACCTTTAGTGCACAAATAAATATTAAGCCATTGTTTTTTAATTGATAATGAAGCGCGGACGGCAGGCGGGTGCGCATTTGTACAATGAGCTCTCTTATAGAGAGCACCCGAGCGCCCAAACCGTCATAGGCTTTATTAACGATAAAAAAACAATGTTTTAAATTAAATATGCCCAAAATACTTATAGGGAAATGCTAGAAAAAGATTTTACCTTGAACTTAGGTCTTTGGTGAATTCAAAAATAATGTTTTTTACTTTTGTGTTTTTGAGGCTTGAAAATCGTAAAATTGTGTTTTTCTCATTTTTAAAATATTTATGATTCGAACGAGTACACACCGTTCTGTAAATCAGTGTAAAAATTCGCTGTTTATCACAGCAAATACCAGTTTTTAAAATTATTTCACCATTAAAAAGTGATTAGTAATTGCTGTGTAGAGTTTTCAACGTCAAGAGCTGCAATATTATTCAGTAAGAAATTGTTTATTAATACTTTTCTAACCAAAACATTCAGCTGTGTTATCATTTTTTGCCATATTTGACATAAGTCAGTCCTATCAAGGACTGGCTTGGCGAAGTTATAGACAGGCAACCAGTAATACAGATGTGTTATAATTTCTGCCTATCAGTCAAAACTTGAATACAATAAAACCAAAAATAGTTACTTTTGACTACATGAGTAACAACTAAAATCAATGTTCTCCTACAGTTAGCAACACCATGTCTGGAAAAAACATCATCAGTAATAATCCAAATTCATATGCAACTGCTACTATGTCAAAACCCAAACCGAAATATTCAATAATCGGATATGCATCTACTTAATAAATTCTGAACTCGTCGAACATATTTTAACAGAATCTTCTACGATTACAATCAACTCTGTAGAACTACCCGCAAAAAGACTGGTAACCCCAGCCAAAAGACTAATAATCTCCAACGTCTGTCCATCAATACCTCATTAAATTATAGAAAAACACATTCAAGGTCTTCAACTAGCTTCACCAGTGTCACATATTAAAGCAAAAATCCCCGGTAATGAATTTACGCATATTATGAGCTTCAGAAGATAGGTATACGTTACTCCAACTACAGATAGCCTCGAAATTAAAACTTCATTAATAATTCCATTCGACAATAATTCGTACAGAATATTTCTTTCTACTGACAAAATGGCATGTTTTCGTGAAGACTTTAGACGTAAACTTAAAAATTTTAAAGGTTACCATTTCCTTCGGACTACGTTTACAAGAGAGCAAGTGGAGGAACATCTATCTTCATATCTAATGATTTATTTTCTATACAATATATCCTAACTACCAATTTGGAAGCCATAGCAATAACTGTCTGGTGTCCCGACCAAATAACCATATGCAGTACATATATTCCATCTAATTACAACTTAACAGAAACCGAGTTAGATGACTTAATTCGTCAACTTCCCAGTCCTTTTATACTAGTTGAAGACTTTACCGCCCATAATACTATGTGGGGCTCAAAGAAAATATTTGGTAGAAGAAAAACCGTAGAGACCGTATTGAGTTGCAATAATACTTGTCTGATGAATAGTGGAGCCAGTACATAGTTTAACATCGCCTCAGGAACTTACTCTTCTCTCGATCTAAGCATATGTGATCCCAAGTTTGCCGATTCACTCTAATGGTATACTTTAGATAGCTTATATGATAGTAACCACTTCCCGATAGTCATAACAAATAACAATAGAAATATTTGCACCATTACTAAATGGAATATCGCTAAAGCGGGCTGGAATAAGTTTCAAACTAGCGCCGAAGATCCTATTTTATTACTTCAACAATCTGAAGATATAGACGAGGCAATAACTCTCTTTACTAACTGCATTATTATGTCTGCAGAAAAACATGTAAAAAATAACACTATGCCCCTCTAAAAAAGCAGTACCATGGTAGAATTCAGGATGTGAACTAACTGTACGTCAATGCAAAACGGCCCTCAACAGATATTGAAAAAGAAAATCTCAAGAAAACCTAATCTATTTTAAAAAGCTAAGAGTCAAAGCGAAATATGTCCTTAAAAAAAACAAAAAAGATTCCTGGCAAAATTTTGTTTTTACAATTACTAGTGATACTCCACCATCTCAAGTTTGGACAAAAATAAGACAAATGAAAGGTTATAAAACTTCTCCAAAAATTCCAGCTATATCACTGAATGGAAAAGTTATAACATATAACCAAACAATTGCTCAAATCATGGCTGAAAGTTTTGCATGGAAATTCAGGTCTGAAGTCGAACAGATTGAAAGTCCAAATGACCAGAATATACAAACTCCTCTTGCTCCACAACTAAGTAGACACGACATTGACGCTATTAACCTTCCTTTTACACAAGAAGAATTAGCACTTGCACTATCCTCTTGTACGAACTCTGCTGCTGAACCAGACAATATCCCAATTATATTCATAAAAAATTTCCTACCTCAAAACTAACAAAATCATACAGACATATCTCTCTAACCTGTTCATTATGTAAACTGTTTGAGAAAATGATTAATTCAAGATTAACATGTCTTCTCGAAAAATATGCAATAATTGACGCAGCGCAATCCGGTTTCAGACGTCACCATTCAACACTTGATAATTTAGTGCTATTAAAAACACAAATAGCTTCCGCTATTGTAAACAAACAAGATCTGATCGCTACTGTCTTTGATATAGAAGAAGCTTTTGATATTATCTCGCGCCAAGCCATTCTTGAAAAGCTTCATCAATACAAGATAACAGGAAATAATTACTCCTTCATAAAAAACTTTTTACAACAAACAACCTTTAAAGTAAAAACAAATGGAGAAACTTCGGCGACATTCGGGCAAAATAATGGAGTCCCACAAGGCTCAGTACTCAGTGCAACATTGTTTATTCTTACAATAAATGATATTTGTTCCAGTATTTGTCCACCAGTCAAGCACTTAGTATGCAGATGACCTTATTTTATATTGTCAAGGGAAAGGTATAATTGCCACATGTAACGTGCTCAAAACCGCTGTAAATCAACTTAGCGAATGGTCCAAAAAAACCGGATTAGCTCTTTTACCGACTAAATTAAAATTAATACGGTTTATCAGAAGACCCTGCAGCCAAAGTCCAATTATCGCTCTTAATGAAACTCCATTGCAACTAGTTACTCACCACAAAATACTTGGTTTAACGTTTAACAGTAGACTAACTTGGAAACAGTATATTAGTGTATTAAAGGGTAATGCAATGAACTTGCAAACCATCTTACTTAATATATATAGAGCATTAATTCGCTCAAAACTGGACTACGGCAGCTTTATATACATGTCTGCACCAAAATCTGACTTAAAGCTACTGAACTCGGTGCATATAACACTTCTATTCGTCTCTGCTTATGCCTTTTCAAGTCTAGTCCCATAGATAGCCTCTACTGCGAGGCTAATGAACCACCTCTCTGGATTCGACGAGAGTATCTTCTTCAATCTTACTTTGCTTCCGTATCCACAAACAAACCCATCCAATCCAGTCTACCATTTAATTACTTCAACATCACCTCCGGAGACCCCGCAAAGGATCCAATCAATAATAGAGATCCAGAAATTAATTCTAAGAAAAACCATCGACTTTACTAAAGCACATCCCTTCCTAATCCCAGATACTCCGCTTTGGAATAGACCAATTCCACATTCAATCACTTCTTTATTGGAATACAGTAAACATGAAACCTCAAGCCTTCTCATAAGACAACACTTCAAACAAATCATAAGCAAGAACCAATTCCAAATTCTGTATACAGATGCCTCCAAAAGCGAAGCAGGCGTTAGATGTGTCGTTACGTTACGTATTATATATGATTAAATAATAATATCACCTTTTTTACCGAATTTATGCAGCGTATACACTGGAGAACTTTATGCGATACTAGAAGCTTTTAAAAAACTAAAAACAGATGATAAAAACCAAGCAATATGCACAGACTCCCTGTCGTCACTAAAATCGATAAAAAGTCTATACTCTCAGAATCCCTTAGTTCAAGAAATCCGTAGGACTTACAGTGCACTCGCTTTTCAAGGTGTAAATGTCACGATCATCTGGCTACCATCCCATATCGGCATCCCCGGTAATGAAAAAGCAGGCCAAACAGCCAAGCAAGCTTCGTGTGTAAACAGTCAATTTTCAAAAACCCAACATATTCAAATCCAATGACCTAAAGCAAATTTTTAAGCAACAACAGTAATGATACTGGCAAACCTCACTGGAACACAATCAAGAGTGGATTACATGAGATCCGGCAGACTGTTGAAAAGTTTGAACTTCCAACTATCTCTAGAAACGCAAAAGCTGTCATCCGAAGATTAAGAATAGGACATACCCGATTTACACATGAATACTTAATGAAGTCCGAGCCGAAGCCCAATTGCCAAATCTGATAAAGTGTATTAACTGTGAAACACATTTTGATCGAGTGTCCCCGGTACGCAAAATACAGAGTGCAACATAAATTTAAGTCTAATATCAAAGACGTTTTAAACTCACCCGATCAAGTCTTTAACCTAATTGGTTTCTTGAAAAACATTCAGTTGTTCCACAGAATATGACCCCTTGTTTTCTATGTACTTTACTTATATTATTTAGTCATAGGTTCTAAGCTTATAGATTAACTGTAGCAATTAGTTACATGTGCTTATTGTAATTATTGTACTTACACAATATTGTTTGTGTCAATGGTCATTGCAGCCGAGACACATTAATTTAAATAAAAAAAATTATTTATAACTCTAAAACGATCAAGTTTACATAAAAACTACAACAGACTTATTTTGTTCAAAATAATCCAAACAATCCAAAAAAAATTTGCCCGGTCCGAAAAAATTTATTGTTCCAATTTGCTAAAAAAAAATTTAAACAAATTTTCGACGTCTTGAACCTTCTTATGGGGTATTGTATGAAACTGATTATGCAAAAAAATTTAATGGGAATATTTTTCTGAACGAACACAAGCTTTTTGCCTTCTCTAAATTACATAGTTTAGAATGATACTTAATTAATGATTGTTTTCGTGCAACTTGTAGTACTTATTTAAAACTTATTCCCACATGTTTCTAAGAATTATATCTTTTAGCATCTCAGCCTTCAAATTCAATTTTTTAAGGCTCTGCATTATGTCACCAGACTGGGAAATAATATGGATATGCAATTTATTTTTATATAACGACTTTTTTGATCTATCGTCTGCAATAAAGGTTGGCGGTTTGGTGGTAGAGAGATGGTTGGGATATTTCCACTATTTCATGTAAGTTCTTCTTCCTTTGGATGACCTGAAGCATTGTCAAGTACGATTAAATATTTTATGGGATAGCTAGATCTTTTCATAAAGTTCTTTACTTCTGGTATAAAATTTTTATAAAATTATTCACTAGATCATCATTATTAGCCCGTTTTAAGTCAATTGCAAGACATAGGTCTCCCCTGTTTGTATCCAGAGTCCATTTTTCGACATCTTTCGCAGATCTTGCGCATCTTCCATCTTCCATGCTTCATCGTTGCCACATGCCCATCTTAATTTTAATCTGCAAGCTCTCATAACAACATCTATACCTCTCGTATTATTTCGTAGGTTTTCGTTTGTGATGTTTTCTTTTATTGTTCCTTTTATCATTTAACGCTCCATCTTTCTTTGTGCTATTCTTAGTTTTATAATAAAAATGTCATATACATAACATTAAATTTAGTTTTTTGACATTTTTTAAGATTATATGAATTTTACCTGGGGAATTTGTCCAGCAAATTATCCAGAAAATTCCTCACACTTTCCTTAGTTGTTTGGCAGGACAATCACAAGGAACTGTATGAAAATATCCTAGACATAAATCCAATCAAGTAAACATTCTCAATTTGAAGGAGAATAGGGACTTATATCGGGACCTCTACGGTTCCATATATATTCCAAAGTTCCCCAGCGCATAGACAAGAGAACAGCAATAAAATAAATGAGGCGATTCATCACCCTGCTCACCATAACACGGAATACCGCATAAAACTGGCTTATATTCAGCTTAAACTATGCTCGGTTAGGTTTATGAATGTAGAAATGCATTTGTAGTGGTTTATACTTTATAGAATTGTTTGCGGGTCGGCTAATTCGATTTACTGCCAGTCGACGACGTTCATTGTTCTGCTATTCATGGATATTATAAGGTTTTTATGTGTCGGACCAACATAATGGTGGAAGGAGGTAAATAACTGTTCCGAATGCATGGAAAAACAGTTCCTGATATCAACTGCAATTTTAAGGAGCTCTGTTTTCTGCTCATTATTCAAATGTATTAATTTTCCACTGCATTCTGAATATTTGACAATTATTTTGTTATGTAGGAACATGCAAGTATTCCAAATTTATTAATGCTGCTTTTAGACGGTGAACCAGAAAATAGTTAAACAACTATGTAAAAATTCCGAAATTATTAAACACTATCACATAGTGTTTATCAAACAATAGTTATATTAGTAAAAGTATAAGCCTCACTGTTAAAACTACAGTTAAAAATAAGTTAGTGACAATGTAATAGACCAGAGAACTAATACTTTTCACGTGACATTCGTTGATACATGTATCTAACAACTGCGTTTTATAAATTTGGTGATAACAATATGCAATAAAGAAAATATGCAAAAGATTGAACGTCATTTTTTAAACTCTGCTAAAAACAAAACAGTGTACGGTGGCCGGCCTGGTGTCTAAGATGAGACACACATCGGCAATACTGAGCCACTAAAAGCAGCCAGACGCTAAAAGTTGCTGGTCTGTAATATTTTTTGTAGTCTTGTAATGTTTAAAACTGCTTTAAAAACGTTCATTAAAGAATGCTTTACCTCAATTAAACACCGGTGTGTACTAGATTCTTGCAAGTTGGTGACGGTCATCCATCAAGCCTTATCAGTAAGCGATAAGACTCTGAAGAATAGGAAAATAAATTTCCCTGTATTTTGCCAAGCACAATTATATTTTTGATGATTTTTGTAAACTATTCCTGGAGTAATGAGAGTACTGTTAATAGTTTAATGAATACTATGAAAATTAATATAGTATAGATGGTCAACCTTCTTATCCCTTTCCGGCTGCGCGTATACGATCGTGCGTTCATTTTCGATAGTAAAAATCAAGGTCATCAATCTAATTGTTGAGAACTGAGACAGCAAGCGACGATCATGCGGTTCTTATTTTAAACGAGAGGTAAAAGCATTTCGTTTAATATTGCTTCAGTGTGCATCTAGGTGGCGACAAATATGGCTGTGTATTTTGACCAACGACTCGGTAAACGTAAGTAAATATTTTTTACTCTTCCAATGCGAAATAATAAAAACTATTAGATTTGTTTCATTAACTAATGATCAACTATAATGCAGATACCAGATTTTAATAGGTAAACGATTGTTTCTTGAAAATATAGGTGTTTGATTTGGCTACCGCACGATCGTGACGTTTGGGCTAAAAAAATATTTATTGTAAAATACATACATTCATGGGTTTTTGTTTTGAGATATCATTTTGTTTCCAGGTGTACTCCTTACTAATGAATTGGCGCTGGAATTAATAAATGATGGCAATAATTCTGAAATAGAAGATACGTTCGATGAGGAGGATGTTGCCGACCCGTCTGAATTTTCTTTAGTGTCTGATTCTGAGTGTGATCGAATGCCCGATACTGAAGATAATACTTTGTTGAATGAAGCGGCTTCTACTAGCAACATTCCTGAACAGAAAAAAAAAGAAAAAAGAAAAAAAGCCTTATTATTATGGAAAGAAGACGTATTTCAACAAAAAGGTCATAGTTTTCCTAATCAAGAGCTACAACCCGTACGAAAGCCGATGGAATATTTTGAGGACTATCTAAATAATGAGTTTTTTGAGGACGCAGTTAATTGCACAAACAATTACCACATGCGTAAAACGGGCTATCTTCTTAATACTAATATGAGAGAATTGAAGATTTTTGTTGGTGCCCATTTGATAATGGGATGTATCCCATATCCCAGATTACATATGTATTGGAGACAAGAAATGCAACTTAAGATGATAACAAAACACATTACACGCGAGCGGTTTAAAATTTTACGTACAGCGTTTCATGTAATTGATAGAGACACGGCTGAAGAAGGTGATACCAATATACTCTGGAAGGTACAACCGATTATAACCAGAGTGAAGAGGGCTTGTGATAAACTGCTAAGAGTTCCATCATATTATTCCATCGATGAACAGATAATACCTTTCTGCGGAACATGCCCAAAAAGCCTACGCCAGGTAGTCAAAAATAAACCACGTCCACAGGGGTTAAAAATGTTTGTAGCAACAACCAGTGACGGCATTATGATAGATTTTGAAGTCTACCAAGGAGTGAGAACACCTTTTCCTGATAAATCGCTTGGATTAGGAGCTGCTGTCATACTGCATCTATCCAAGTCAATTCCTCCGGGAAGTTGTATCTATTTCGATAGATATTTTACTTCAATTCCATTGTTGGAACGCCTGTCAGAATTGGGATGCATGGTTCTGGAACGTTAATGTTTAACAGATTGGCCGAACGAAAACGTATACCTTTTAAAAAAGATCGCCAGATGAATCGGTGTGAATCACAACAGTTTCTCTGTAATGATATAGTCATCGTTAAATGGATGGACAACAAACCAGTATTGGTAGCATCCAACTGCACGTCAGCTGACGAAACAGTTAAAGTGAAACGATGGGATAAAAAGCAGAAACAATACATTGATATTACTATGCCAAAACTTATTAACAACTATAACCAACATATGGGAGGTGTAGATGTGCTTGATCAATGTATGGAATACTACCGTACATACATAAAAACAAAGAAATGGACTCTGAAGGTAATACTTCATTTTATAGATTTATCGGTCGTGAATGCTTGGCGTCTTTACAAATCCCAAGCAATTGCTTCTCGTATCCCCAAAAAGAAAATTAAAGATTTACTAGAATTTTGACTTGAAATAGCTGAATGTCTGATAGGAGCACCAGCAAAAAAACGTGTTTTAACGGATGAAACTAACCTACATATTGAGAATGTACATCCAGATCTAAATCCTAAAAGATATAGACCATGTCTTCAACCATCAGAAACAAGACGATACGACGGATATGAACATTTTCCGCTGTTTGACCAAATTGATAGTCCCAGATCATGCAGGCTTGAAAACTGTCAGCAGAACTAAAAGAAGATGTGAAAAGTGCGATGTATATCTGTGTTTGTCGCGAGTGAAATCATGTTTCAAAGACTATCACAAGAACTAGCATTTAAAATGTTTACTTAATGTGAAAATAATAAATAAATAAATAATAACGTTAATACCACCTTTAATACTTGAGTTTTGTTAACATTAACTACTGCTTCTTGCACCAACGCACAATCGAGCGTTCATGTTCTATTAGCCCAGAACACACGAACGTGGCATAGCTGTATTTGTGGAGGGGAGCACGTAATATTTTTTTAAAGATTTTTTTGATGTTCTTTAGTTTTTAAATATAACATATAACAAGAAAAAATTATAATTTTCACAAAATAAAATCTTGGGCCTGAAAGGGTTATGCCATAATATATTTTATCAGCCAATATTTTCGTAGCGTTATCCACTTATTATCCTTCAATTAGTTTTTTCCTGCTCTCTGAAAGCCGATACATAATCTCGCCGCTATGGATCTTTTATTTGGCCCTGGTATATGTAGGGCTATTATTTCATGGCGACATCAAACCCTTTTATATTACTAGTAAGTTCTACGAAAGTTGCTTTATCGTGTAGGACCCTTAATAAGGTCATAAATTTCTATCTGAGACAGAAAGAGGATAAGCGAGAAGAAGGCCGCCTCTCTTCTAGTGAGTACTATGTGCTTCTTGTGTACTTCCTATGTTACACCTTGGGATTGTAAGCGCAATAGTCGTAACACGACTCACTCATATTATTACAGTTATGTACAGTTAATAGTATATCTGCAGCCCTTATGTCAAGTTTATTTGATTATTTCGTATTCACAGATGTCGTATTGTCCCATATACACATACTTGGTTCCTTATTAGCCACTAGGACCCTGTATTGATAATGAAAATTTCCCACTGCCTATCCTGCGTTGTGTACTGGCGAACTTGGACTCACAGTATCAGACCGATGACACGAAATTGATGATAATTTGTCAGTTAAAGCATTTCACAGCGTCTGAAAGAAAACGTCCCCATTTCAGATTTGTCGACAATAAAAAATTTGTCCATCTTAGCATTTTTAAATAATTCACCAAGTTGAAGCTTGCATTTTTTTATTAGACTAATTAAGCTGAAATGTAGCTATATGCTTTTGCTAGATTGCCTGTGAATCTGACGAAGCAATATCTGAAATAAGTACCACTGTATAGCTGCATCTCCTTAAATAGGATCTTCTTCACCTCTCGACTGTGAATTGTATACACGATCTGTATTGTATTTCACTTATATTTTATTATTAATTAAGTTAAATCACCTTTTTTTTTCATATACCATGTTCTTTCAGAACATTATTTAACATTAAAGCTATTTTAATCTTTATACTAAATAGCTTTGTATCAATACCATACCAATCTCGCATGTTCTTCAACCATAAAGAGTTTCTTCGTCCTGGGCAGCGTTTGCCAGCTATTTTATATCTAATACAACATGGCCACCTGCGAACACAAGGCTGATCCTCCAAATTAGCCGAATCTTCTGATTCAAAGAAAAAATAATGAAAATGGATATCACAAATTGGAAGTTAAGAAGGAAAAATAGACGAATTGGAGATTGGACACTGGACGTTGGATGGAATCCCAGATGGACTCACGGAGGGAAGGTGCAAAGACAAAGTGATAGTATGTAAGTAAGAATTTAGTTTATTTTAATGAAAACTTTCTTTCGAATTGTTTTTATTATTGAATAATTTATTATTTTTGAAAATCTCTACCATTATCAAAGTTTATTATATATTATTATCGATTTTTACGTCACATTGTTTTTATATGGACTCGAATATTGGTATTTTGTGGAGAAATGAGTTCTACATGAATTTTTTAATAATATAACGATTACTGATTACGTTAAGAGCATTAAGTAGAACATTGCAATAAGGAAATACCAGACACTGGAAAATAAGTTTTAAGAAAAAAGAATTATATAAATTAAAAAAAAGTATATTTGAAAGCTGAATTTGAAGACAAACTTGGACAAAGTCAAGAACAAGAAAATTCAATTGAAATCTCTAAAGTAAATAATAAATCTAATTCTAAATGGTAAACGTAAAGTCAGGTCAAATTTTCGCAGAAAAATAAAGAAAGGTACATAAAAATAAAATATATTTGTACAAGCGAAAATAAGTGTAGGGATAAACAGACTCCAAAAAGAAAAAAGAAAACCACAGTCCTGAGAATTAAGTTATTATTATTAGTTTTTGTAAAGATTGTTTTAGGAAAGTATTTGTATAATACAAGAAATATTATTTTCTCTTGTAAGGGGAAGGAGACGGTTCTCGTAATCTCTCGATTTAATTTTACCATACGTCCCTCCGGTACAATTTACCTGATGAAGATGAACAATAATTTGATCCGCTGCTCAAGTTTTGTACTATTTATAGAAACAGACAGTTTTATATTCTGTTGTTTACTTATAAGGAGTATTTTGGATTTCCATATATTTCAGATATAGACCTGCTTCTTTACAGCTCTTAAAGACACTATAAAGAAGTATTTGTAGGTATTCTTGACTAGAAACTAGGACTCCGTCTCATTCGCGTATCGCAAATTTTTGATGACTTATCCGTTAAATATTCAAGGAGATTAATTTAAGAATAGAAATTCCAGGTACTGAATTTGTACATATGCGGTAGATCCTTTCCATTATTCTGCTATCCATTCGACTAAAAACACAAAAAAGCTATAAATTTCGTCCTTGTTTTGAAATAATGTGAAACATGGACAAACGAAGCATTTATTTTTCTATATATATATATATATATATATATATATATATATATATATATAGATAATGGTTGAGTTTACCGAAAGTACAGGCTGAATATACCCGCAAATGTCAACCATGAAATAAAATATTTTGTTTTGGCAGTGCATATTTTGTAGGCTTCAAATATAAAGAGAGAAAGCTTTTAAAAAATACCTTTTGATTATACTATTTTATGAATTCTGCAATTTTTAATTTATATGAAACAATAACGAGTAAATAGTTGTCTCTTTCGAGATTAATTGCAAAGATCTGTTGCAATCTGGCAACTGCTAATTTCTAATAATTAACTGCAATTAATCTCCAAAGAAATATATAATTACTCATAATTGTTTTATATAAATTAAAAATGGCAGAATTCATAACATGATATAATCAAAATGAAATGAAGCTCTAGAAAAAAATTAGGGATTAGATGGTAGATAAAGAACTAAATGTAGCAGTTTAAAAAAAGAGTAATAATAAAAATGGAAATAAAATGAGGTACCTTTCAGTACCATCGGATATTTACGAGTCATATTCGACGAACATTCATAGCCCATATACACACAGTCAAAAAGAAAAGCCACAAAAATTGAATAATTTAGTATAATAACATCGACAATGTATTCCTGGTCTATAGTAGGAGAATAAAAGAAGATAGTTTTAGTTGGTAGGCAGCAGTTAAAAAGGATATATCACCTTCTTAAAGGCTGACGGGCTGATGCCATACTCCTTTATCTAATCCAATAGTACCTGGGCAATCTTTGTATCTCTATTGGGGTGTCATTTTATTATTTTATTAGTGTAATATTCATTACTTTCACTAACTATAGTAATTAAACTTTTATTATATACTGTAAATCAAAATTTGTTGAACGATCTCTTAATGTACATAAACGCATATAAAAGTAGGACATTATTTGTTGCCTGCAGTTAATTGAAAATTTTTCATAGTATCATATTTTTTTATTAGAGCACCATCCTTTACAAATTCAATAACGCCCAGCTACAAACTCGCTCTTTCATAGCGAATAACTTGTTGGAGCAGAGGAAAAACAAATACGTACTGCCATACGTACAGTTTCTGGCTATAAAATAAACACACAAACAGCATAGCAAAAGATGGGGAAGTAATAACCAGTAAGTAATATGTAGTTGGTTGTTTCGGAATAAATATTACAACTTTGTAAGAGGAAAATGTACATAAGGAAGCTGATATTGCTATTGGATAATGAAAAAAGTTTTCCATTTGGATTTGCAGTAGATTTTGGCAGTTTAGAATTGCTTATAATGGTATTTATTTATCAGATTTTATAATTAAAGAGCTCTCAGTAATATTATTTATTCTGTTTACTAATATATGCTGTAATTAAATATTTTGTTGGAAACAAATCAGAATTAAAAAATTTTATTTTCGATTTAGGTGTGGCACTAATCGGACTATTGACATGTTTTTTAATAAGTAGATGGAACATATTATTATTGTGATTTAATAGTTTATCATAATGTGTGATGTTTCTCTACATTAATATGACCTGGACACAGACTATGTTCAGGTCTTCGTGAACCGTTTGGTCCAAGATGTACCAGAGAATATTACTGCCACAATACCAAGGATTGATACAATTATAGTTTGGCATCCCTGGATAATGACAATATCTAATTTACTAGTAAAGGCATAAGTTTAGATTATATAAACTTAAAATTGGTTAGATTATTTTTTATGCAATAAGAGTTTCTCCTCTAAGGATAGATTGGACCTATCCAATCATTCAATAAAGTTTTTTTATTTTTAGATATATCTGTTTAATTTTCTTAAATACATGTTTTTTATGTTAATCTAATGCCCAGATGTATACTAAGTATTTTGTTTTTGTGGATTGCAAAATTATAATATTGTTGCGGTGTATCTTTGAAAATGGCTTTTTTGATGAATTTTATGTTTGGAGGATTTGGAAAAATCTTAAATTTTACCTAAAAATTTGAGGTAAAGTATTTTTTTCTTTGAATACTATTTTACGTTTTTACTTCAATTTACGCTTTTTTGTACGCAAGACATACCATCATATTTTGTTAAAATAATTAAAAGCATATATAATATGGTCGAAACCAAATCTAGATAGGTCAGAATTAATAAAACGATAAGAGACTCTATTCAGGTTGATAGCGGCATACATCAGTAAGACTTAATGAGCCCTCTTATTATAACCTTATTATGGACGGCACTATCGTATTAATTACAGAAAGTAAAGATGATCTGTCCGATAAAAAAAAACCAAACAAAAGTATTGTAATCTTCAAAAATTTAATAGTTTGCAAAATATAACTGAAACAAAATTCATTTACCAAGAAGTAAATTTTAACTGTACATAGAATGTAACAAATATCAACGAAAAACACAGAGAGAAGTCAGTGGCAAATAGAAAAATTTGATACATTCGCAAAACGTCGACTTTGGATTTAATTTTTAAGAGGTGTAAAATTTTTAATAAAGTAATACTTAAAAATGGAGTAACTATAAAAAACACAATATGATTGTAGAACTGGAGGAAAAGGGGCTGCAAATGATAGATCTCTGTATCGCTAAAATATGTCTTCTTTTAAATAAAAGTCAGCCTTTTTAGCATTTTTACACAATCTAATAAATATTGCCAAATATTTAATTAGGTGCACTGGTCTTAATGGATAACTCTGAATATAGTAAACTCAGTAGATCTATCTTTGCCGAAGTCAAAATGTTGACATAACGAACAATGCTTTCACAAAAAACATTCTATTAGCCAAACTTATCCAAAAACTTTTAAAACAAGTAGCAATCAAGATAAATGTCTACAGTTTTTTAATGTTAGTTTTAGCATCTATTGTAACGTTTCAATTTCTTTAAATTAACAATCTTTACAAGACTGTAACTCTTTCAGTTAACTCTGTCTAGAGGTTATTATTTTTATTGCTTTAAATAAGTCCAGTGGGTGTACTTAAAAGTTCCCTTTTCGTAATAAATTATGTTTGGAGTTAGAGTATTCATAATTTTCCATGCATACTTGCACAGTTCTGTCTTAATTTGGTCCACTTGACAAATGCAGGTCAATGAGTCACCCCAAACGGTACCATATATTTTTCAGGACGAAATGACAATCATCATAGTAATGGAGTGGCAATAATGGTCACCAAGGAAATAAGTAAGTCGATTATAAACTTTGTACCAGTGTCAGAAGAGTTATATTTCTACAACTGTCAACCATTCAGGGAAAACTAAATATATGTAATTCAAATATATGCTCCTACAGCGGAGAGTAGCGAAGAAGACACAGAAGAATTTTATAAAACCATTGAACAAACACTGAAAGTTGTTAAGTCTAGAGACATTACAATAATAATGGGAGATTGGAATGCGAAAATTGGATCGGCTGTTGCAATCTTGCCAGGAAAATAATTTTATAATTATATAACCATAAACAACAGATATAAAAACACAATCCAATCTGTGAAAACGTATCAAGGAGCAGATATAGGGTCAGACCACAATCCAGTAGTGGCACAATTCCGAATAAAACTTAAAAGAGTACAAACACCTAAGCCCAAACAAGTAATAGATATCAATCATTTAAATGATAAAACAATTAAACATCAGGTAGAAACAAGCATTCAGGCAAATCTTGAAAAACTTGAAAAGACAGAGAAGATACCAGAACTAGACATTAATAAACACTGGGCCATTATTAAAAAGAACGTGCTGGAGCCCGCTAAAAATATTCTGAAGAAAGAAAAACCAAAGAAACAGAAAGAATGGATGAGTGACGAAATTTGGTTATTGATGAATTCTCGAAGACTATCGAAAGGCAAAAATGAAGAACAGTATAAGCAAATTAACACAGAGATCAAAAGAAAAATCCGCGACACTAAAAAACAATGGTTACAAGACAATTGTAAGGAGATTGAAAACTTGGAAGCCAAATATGATTCGTTCTATCTTCACAAGAAAGTTAAAGAAATGATTATTAATAGAAACAGGAAGCAGACAGTACTTATAGACCAACAAGAGAACATGATAATGGAAACAGAGGAGAAACTAAAACATTGGCAGACATACATAGAAGAACTGTTTGACGATCAAAGGCAGCCTCCTTGTGATAATTTTCCAGAGGAGACAGGTCCAGAAATAAGTAAAGAAAAAGTAATGCAAGTGGTGGTCATCAAAGAATAGCAAAGCTCCAGGACCAGACGAGCTACCAGCGGATATACTAAAGTTGATAGACGAAGATCGAATCCACTTGTTAGTAGACTTATTTAACAAGATTTATGAAAACAGTATAATTCCTGAAGAATGGCTAAGATGAACGTTTGTCCCTCTACCCAAGAAGGCACATGCTAAGCAGTGCAGTGATCAGCGCATGATCAGTCTGACGAGCCACACCTTAAAAATATTCCTCAAAATAATTCACAATAGAATTTACAGAAAATTGGAAGAAGATATAGGAGAAACTCAGTTTGGATTACGGGAGGGATATGGAACTCGTGAAGCATTATTTGCCTTAACATCTTGACACAGAGGTGTTTGGATGTGAATCAAGATGTATTTGTTTGTTTCATTAATTACAACAAGGCGTGTGATAACGTCAAGCATGACCAACTTTTAGAGATCTTGGAAGCTAAACAGTTAGACACTCGCGATATAAGAATAATATCTACTCTGTATTATAATCAGAAAGCAGTCGCACGCATCGAAAATAGCACAACAAATGAAATTCAAATTAAAAAAGAAGTTAGACAAGGATATTTCGGATTATTCCTTTATCAATGCATCCGAATATCCACCTGTTTTTTGATGTTAGCATCTGTTATTGCCTAAGCCAATGGCCCTGTCTAAGAATGTCATCGAATTATGTGTAAATATAAAGTTTCATTGACTATCTTTTAGCGTTATTAATGATTTTAATTTTAAAATTTTATAAACTATTTTCGTTAATAACTGATTAAGTATCTAAATTATGAGCATTTGTATTTATTGTAACGCGTATTTTTAGCTAAACGAAACAATGGCTATTGATATTGGTTTAGGTTGTAGCCAATTATTAATTTTACTATTATTCTGCTTTGTTGAGAGGTTTAAGTTTTAATTAAATTAATTTCATTTATGTAAATTTAGTTTCATTTATGTAAATCTGCAACCTATATTCATTATAAGATTATTGACGATAATAATGGCCATCAGATAAATGTTTGCTAAGTATTTAATACATACGTGTCTTCGACGACAATACGTGTCATCATCTGTTTTTTTAAGTTAATGGATTTGTTAATAAATTTATTTTTTAATATAATTAATAAAAATATTTTTGGGATTTAAGATTTTATTTTTGTAGAGAAGCTATAAATCTTTTAAAGTATCTTATTGAAAATGTAACCATTTTTACAGCTTATGGACTTTGAAAAAAATGTCAATCTAATGTTCGGTTTATTTAATCTTGAGTTCTTTCATGAGTTTTAGGTTAAAACTCATTTGCGCCCATTTTGTTTTGCAGTATAGCTGTATTCAGTGTTTCTTCTCTTTTATTATCTAATTAATATCTACCTTTATTTATCTATCTGTCTTTAATCTGTTATTTTTCTATCATCTGTATCCTTGCCCACTCCCAATAAAGCCTCTGACATGAGCAGCGTGCTCCTCGTTAAGTCTTGGTGAACGATCAGCTTTTTACCATCTACTTTTGTTAGGTTTTTCGTGACACCATTTAAAAGTATAATAATTTTTACAGTTTTGAGGTCATCTGTAAATTATCGTTATCAATAGAAAATGATCAGCTATTGTTGCCAAAACTATAAGGACTAATAGCTAATGTTGCCAAACTGAATATATGTGTATACGAGTCAAACCTAAATCTAGGAATTGGCAACGAAAATTTATTAAAACTCCAAGAAAATTTTAATTAATTATACAAACTGATCGACAATAGTGAGTATGAGCATATAATAACTTCTAGAATAAATACTGATCAAAAGGTCATTAGAGAATTGGAGTTGAAGATATACAAAAGCTGTATAATTATAATTCTGTTACAGTCCGTTTATTTACAGAGGCGCGTTTTGGCAATTCAGTCACCATTGATAGTAAAATTACAATAATTTTTTTTTACAAAAAGTAGACTGTTTTGTAAATTTTATATTGCTTTAATTATATCCTTACGGCATCTTTTTCTGCCCCAGAATCCCCGCTTAACTTTCGCTAATATCTTTTTTATTTAAGGAAAACCCACAGCTACATAAATAACTTTTTCTTTCCTACTTCGAAGCAATTAGGTCCCGAAATAAATAAAGGTGATGCACGATTTCCAGAAGGTGTTACATCAGGAAACGTTTTATCTGTAGAAGCAACTGAAACACCAATTTCGAAAAGCAAGAAGGCGGGCTCCCCAATCGCTGTGTGGCCTGATTTATGTGGCTAATAGCCCCCATTACATTCGAACTACTAACTTAACGGACCCGAAGTGTCCTGAGGAATTTCGGATGTTGGTCCCTCTGTAAGAAAAGATGGTAGCGATAATTTTGTGTTCACGTTTCTAGGAAGTATATAGTAATTTATATGCACATTTAAAACTTTTTAAATATTTTAAGTAGCAAAGGTAGAGCTTAAACTGAATTTACTTTTTCAATACACTCTTCTCCCCTCTTTAAAACATTAAGGGGCACCATCCTTGTAGTGTAGTAAAATTTCATTAGTCAGTACTTTTTAATTTAACATATCTTACGGCATGCACCTCCTTGTACGTTAATATTGATTTTATAAACTATAGACTACAAGCCCATGGGACATTTTTAAGGGGTCACCTGACCCAGTATGAATCACATATAACTCAATATTACAATATGTAATAACAACTTTAGAGACTCTACCGTCAATTTTTATTGGTGCAGGTGGCTACACACGTAAGGCAAACTTACCACTCAAGGAGGAGGGGTTATTTTGGTCAAAAATTCATGTACAGCATTTAAATTTAGGTACGTAATAAAAAATTTTGACCTGCGACCTAATGCCGTCCAAAAATATTGGTAAGAGTAGCAGGGACAATCTTTGATTTTCGGAAAATTTTTACTCCATTTTCGGTAATTTGATACAATAAGACATTCATACACATAGTCTCGGATCGGTAATTAGATTACTTTTTTTGAAGTGCCGTACATATCGGATGATATAGGGATGAGAAATCTAGGGCACGAACCCCGTTCGTTAAGGTCATTGAAAAATGTACGATATCAATAATTCCAAATGATTATTTGATGCGTAAGAGCATTTTTGGCAACTGTGCCGTCTAAAAGTTAGGGTTCTTGCAAATGTTTATAAACAGTTATTTGTATTTGGGAATAGAATTGTTGTTGTTTCGGAAGATAAATATTTCGTGAACGGTAGTCACTTTTTTGACAAAATATAACTTAAACCTATCAAACTAATTCATAGTCGGTTATAATAAATACACTCATGGACAAAAATATCGAATATATTTAAATTTTCAAATTTTTGTTTTTCCAAAATAAATTCTGGTCAATCAAGTCGTTTATTGTAAAATAGAGTTATTTATTAATATTATTTAACAATGTTTAATGAACAAGTTTTTCTGAGGAGAAAATTGTGAAACAAATAAATGTTTATTATTAGGTAAATAAGTTTATTTTACTCTAAACTTAAATGATAATTTAAATTGCTTAAACAAGTCGTTTTAACTGAAAGAAGTGCATGATCAGTAACGAGTATTCCCCCCTCTAGCTCTTATTACTGCTTGCATCTTTCTCAGCATGCTTGCAAGTAAATTTTGGACATATCTTTGGGAAATTGCATTCCATTGATCCTGTGCCACAAGCCGAAGCAGCTCTATCGTATTTGGAACGGGATTTCTTTGTCGTATGCTGCGTTTTAGGCGATCCCACATGTGCTCTATTGGATTTAAATCCGGGCTAAACGGTGGCCAATCCAATCTTCGAATTTGGACCTCATCAAGATAATTACTCACTATGGCAGCGGCATGTGGTCGAGCATTATTGTGCATTAACTTGAATCTTTCATATCCGATGTAACCACCAACATATGACAAAACATAATATTGCAGGATGTTTTAAACGTAAGAATCACTAGTTATCTGTCCAATCACTTCCACAAGTGCGGTACGTACCTCCCAACTAATACCTTCCCAAAGAATTATGCCATCAACTCCAAAACTAACGGTCTGGGCGAGACTGCAGCTGGTGAATCGTTCTCCAACTCTTCTCCAACCATGAATCAAGGTCAAAACTACGTCTACGACTCGTAGACGTAGTTTTGACCATCTGGCTTCCATTATAGGATTCTGGTCTCATCAGTGAAAAAAACGTTTTTCCAGTTGTCGATATTCCACTAAATATGCGTTCTTGCAAATTCCAAACGACGAGCTTTATGATTTTGGAGAAGACGTCTGGGCTTTAAGTTTGCTTCTTTTAATCTTCTTCTAACTCTTTGTGAACTCACATTAACTTATCTAACATTTAATAGCTCATTTCTGAGGTGCATCGATGTCAATGGCCGATTTCGTGTAAAATTAAGAACCAAAAAACGGTCATCAATTGCGGTTGTGCACCTTGGGCGTCCTTGACCAGGCCTTCGTACAAAATTTCCTGTATCGCGGTACCTTTTTAGAGTATTCTAAACTATAGATTCAGTTCTGCTGAGACGTCGTGAGATATTTTTTTGTGCATATTCTTCCTCGAACAAAATTACAATATATGCTACTTGGACTTCATCGCAGTGTCAAATTGGTGGGATACTTGTTTTAAACTTAGTTAAATCAAAACAATATTTAATTAAACTTAATAAATTAAACTAACAATAACCGAATTAATATGATTTTTACTTCACGTGAAGAAGGATTTGATGTACGAATGAGACTAACCACTGAATAAACGTCAAAATAAACATCAAAATATTTCAAACCAGTTGAGAACGTCAGCCTACTATATGAGTATTATCAGTAATATAAAATTATTTTGAAATAATAGTGACTACAAAAAAAAATTGGAAAATTTCAAAATATTCGATATTTTTGTCCATGAGTGTAGTACAAATTACAATTTTGAAAAAAAAAACAAAAATTTGAAAGTACCTTGTGGTATATGTTACGTTATATTTTAAATAGTGTAGCTGTTATTAGTTACATAAAAGTAAAAAGAAATAAAAAAAAATAATGCCGTACATTTTTAATTGATGGATTTTGCACAGCTGATATAGTTTATTAAAATGTTTAAGACACTTTTTTAGGGCTTACCGTGCATTTGTTAGAGGACGTAATTTTATTCTGTTGAGGTGTTGGGAAAGTTAGTATGTATTAGCTTGAGTTCAAGTTTTTGGGGTCGCCATCCTTGTTCCGTAGCCACTATCTTGAAAAAAAAGGTTTAAAGGGTTTTCGCTCCGTATCTCGTAAACTAGCAACTGTATAGAAAATTATATTGAACATTATTTGTGGCACACTAAATTGTCACAACTTTTAACAATATCATAAAGGCTGTTTTAAATAATAATTTTTGCTTTAAATTTATTTAACTTCATTAATTTCTCTGGATTTTACATTGCTCTGATATTGACCAGGCTCGTGAATACTCGCCATCTTGGAATAAGGGGTGCAAAGGATTTTCGCGCTGTAGCTCTACAGTTACTCTACAGAAAATTTTATTTAATATTATTTGTAGCAACTTAAATTGTCTACAACTTTATTTCTATTTCTTTTTAGTGTAAAATGGAAAATAAAAAAGTTGTTACCAAAAAAACCTAAAAATTTTTGAAAAACTGCTTTTGGGCCTTTTAACTTTTTTCCTATTTATTTTACGATAAAACGACAGTAAAACAATATTTTCATAATAATTTTAACTACAAATAATTTTATTAATTTTTCTTGGAACAGCAGTTCGTACGCAGCTACGTGCCATCGTGTATAGTTTTTTCTTTAAACATTTACCGCAGAGATTGAACGAAGTTTTTGCACTGGTTAAAAAGACATACGATTTAGCAAACATGTTACGTACAACAATGGAGAGAATACTGCATGAAATGAACTTTGTTTTTTTTTTAAACGATAAGTAAAGTCAAGCATGACTGAACGGCCCGATATTTTAAACTGGAGGCATCAGTATTTGCGTGAAATAAAAAAATTTCGTTCTCAAGGATACACCGTCGTTTATTTGGACGAAACTTGAGTGAATGTTGGACATAGTCTTTCCAAAGAATGGAAGGACCTCTTAGTGACTTCATCCAGGGATGCGTTTGTTAAGGGGTTGTCAAAAAGCCTAAAACAGCCGACACAACGAGGCCCCCGATATGTTATAGTGCATGCAAGTAGCAAATTGGGCTTTGTAGAAGGTGCCGCTTTTTGGTTTTTAGCTAAAAAAACTCAGCGGACTAATATGATGAGATGGATGGTCCTATATTTGAACAACGGTTTAAGGAAAAGCTGCTTCCTAATCTTCCATAGAAAAGTGTTGTGGTGATGGACAACGCTTCGTACCATTCAAGGAGAGAAAAAGTGATTCCAATACAAGCCTTCAATAAAGATCAAATTAAGACATGGTTTCTACAGAAAGATATCTTTTTTGATGAAGATTATTTAAAATCAGAGCTCATGGAAGTTTTAAACACATACAAAAAATACGTAAAAAGACATATTGCCTGACACAACACAGAGTTTAAGACTGTTGCTATGGAACAATTAATAAGAAATGCATTTGGTATAGTAACGGAAAACTGGACAAACTATTGTAAACTTTCTATTAAGAAGAGCAAAAATTTTGGGTTATTGACGGGTTGATGGACAATATTGATCCTGTAGTAATAAATGCGACGGATGACAGTGACAGTAATGAAAGTGATAGCGATGATAGAGAAGATGAGGATGATGTTAATATGCAGTGAGTAAATTATGTGTGCAAATCGGCAAACACAAAGTGAAAAATCCGAACGAAAAGTCTGTAAATAATAGTCAAAAGTAAGTTGATGTTACTTACGATTTGAGTCGTATCAACTTAGTTAAAATAGACTGTCAAATGTTCATGTACAACTATTTGTAGCTATCCCTGATGATGTCGATGACTATCGACGAAATATTGGAATAATAAAGGAATGAGTACACTTAGCCTATTCTTTCAGCTGTGTTTACCCAAAGAGTCTCAAAGTTTATTTCTAACTTAATCAGCTGTGATTAACACTACTTTATATATATATATATATATATATATATATATATATATATATATATACACTTCTCCAAGAAATTAACGCACCACTTCAATAAATCAATTTTATTTGTAAACAGGTAAAGAATAAAAAATAAAACTTCACCAGATTTATTCTACATTTTATTAGTAATTATAACAATTTGTCTAATCATCAGAAAATGTTGAAGTACAGGAGAAAAAAAAATAAAATGGAAAATTCTAAAAAAATAATGATAAGAAAAGTAAACTAAAATATGAAAAAAGTCTTAATAACGAGTGTTTCCATCTCTACTACGTATAACAGCCTCTCATCGTTGGCCCATACTTAAAATTAATTGCCGTATTTCATTTTGGTCTAGTTCTCTCCAAATCTGGATCAGCCTCTCTCCCACTTCCTGTAAGTTGTTTGGTTGGATCGGTGTCGCTCTTAATCGCCTACCAAGGATATCCTAGAGATTTTCAATCGGATTTAAATCTGGACTATGTGCTGGCCATTCCATAGTGTTAATTTCAATCTCTTCTAGATAATTTCTGACGATCTGTGCAGCGTGAGGTCTGGCATTATCTTGCAATAGTAAGAAATTTTCACCGATATAGGGAGCGAATGGTACTACATGTTGCTCCAGGATCTCCAATATGTACCTTTCAGCTGTAACAGTTCCATTTTGTATGACCACTAGGTCCGTACGAGCGGTCAAAGAAATACCACCCCACACCATAACGGATCCTCCACCAAAAAATGTGGTGTGTGAGAAGTTACACTGAGCATATCGTTCGTTGGGTAGTCGCAACACACGAACACGTCTGTCGTTATTGTACAAACAAAATCGGGATTCATCAGTAAATAGCACTCGTTCCCAGTCAGCCTCTAACAAATTAACGTGTTCTCTGGCAAAATGTAGTCTCCCCCTTCGATGCTCTGCAGTTAATAGAGGACCTCGGGCGGCAATCCTAGGTGTTAAGTTGTATTCCCTAAGTCGCTGGCGAACAGTTTCAGTACTAATTTGTATAGCATGCACGTCTCGAAGCTGAATTTGTAGACTTCGATGTGTTACGAAACGTTGTCGAAGAGCAGCAATTCCTAAAAATCGATCTTGAATAGGGGTAGTTACCCGGTTTCGTCCTTGCCCTGGTCTGCAAGTATGATCCCCTGTTTCGAGGAATCTTTCTAACACCCGTGAGACGGATGTGTGGGACATATTAAACCGACGACCAATTCTTCGGTAACTCCAAGCTTCTTCCGACAGTATCACTGCTTGGGCACATTCATCTCGGGTTAAATTACGTGATTGACGGTCCATAATAAACATAATTAACAATAATCAACAATTAAACAGTAGCCGAATAAAATTCGTGAACACTTGGAAATTAGTATATTTTAGAATTAGTACATTTTTTGCTCTTTTTGTTTTGTTGCAAAAAAAAAAAACTATAGCGATAAAACACAGTCAATAAATATAGAGTGTACGAATAGCATATGCAAGGGGCTTGCAAAATATAATATTACAATGAAAATTTTTATTAACGCTAATAAAATATTTTAATATTTCAAAGTGGTGCGTTAATTTCTTGGAGAAGTGTATATATATATCTGTCGGAAATGTTCGCGCCAACTCTTGCGCCAATCCACGCGCCAATCTCCGCGCCAATCCCCACCTAGGCCACGTCACCATTGACGGTATAAATGAGGCTGAGACCTCGGAAGCCCTGAACAAGACATCAGAGAGGATGTCGAAAGCTCGACCCACTGGATATCGACGCGGTTCAACCCGGAAGACTGGTGAGTTTAATATTAATTTTTATAATAGTAATAATCTTAGCTCTAGGTTTAAATATATATATATATATATATATATATATATATATATATATATATATATATATATATGGAACGCATAGTGTATAAATTAATGTACACTAAATAGAAAAAAGAATGAAATAACCACATCAGCAGAATGGGGGAGACACGTGTTGTCAAAATAGCAAGAAATAAATCATTAATCGGTAGAAGAGTATCGGCCGACCGCACAAAAAGATGGAGCGACAACCTTCCACAAAGGTATCAATCCGCCAATGAACCAGCATGATTGCTTATAAAGAGGAAGAAGAATAAAAAGATAAAATATAACTTTGATACGCCGAAATTTATTGGGATATCCTGTATATTTCAAAATAATTTTAAAACGCAGCTTTTATAGAGTTACAAACTAATAATTTAAAATTTTTAAAATTGTTTCACTCTTTCGCTGTAATCTTCCGTTCCGTTAGTGGTGATTCACCTTGTGAATCACTACTAACGGAATACAGGTGGTATACAAGAAAAAATTTTATGTATGTGATTTTTGTTATTACTTACATGAAAATAAAATTAAAGCTGCAATTGTTTTTTTTAGTTACATCTTATCTAAAGCGTTTATAAATATGTAATGTTAAACAATAGTAAAAGTTAACTATTTTGATTAGTCCTATAATAATTACATACCTATATCTGTCAATTAAAGAAACAAGTATTTATAATGCATTATTTTGTATTCGACTATACATATCCATTTATTAGTGAAATTAATTAAAAACAACTACATAAGCTATATACTGTCGTTCATACGTAATTAGTTAGCGGATGGTGAGTACGAATACGAAAGTTTTAAGCGACCACAAAGTGTAGTCAGCTCATAGTTTCAGGAGTAGCACAAACATTGTGAAACGGTTAAAACTTTTTAGAAACGCTTAAAACGTCAAGAACAGAAATCTTTTGCTCGAGAAAGCAAACTAAGTAAGACAGTTGATTATTTCAGTTGATCAGTTAACAATTTTCACCGTATTCCTCATTTTCTCTAGTTACTGAGTGAATACAAATTTACAATTTTAAATATGAACAAATTTTTACATAGAGAAGATGACTTTGAGATACTATAAGGGTTGTAGGTTATATAAAGTGAGATAGACAACAGGGATAATAGTATTTCCTTGTTTCTTCGTGTCTGGTAATTTAAATATACTGTAAATACAATTAATAGCCACTGTAGTTTAAAATAAATAAAATGCAAATATAAACAATAAATTACGATTATTTTTTTGCGTTGCTATTAAATTGGTTATTGTAGATCTTCTGTTGTTTCAATTCCAATAAAATGGTCGGGTTCTGACACCCGTATCATAAGTTAATTTTTTAAAGTGTTTTTTGTAGAGACCATTGTCGTCCTTTGTGTTTTGTTGTTCTCCCCCTTTGGATCAGACGTAGTGTATGTCTGATACAAAACAAAATAACTAACTACTGGCGAGGGCTTAGAAGAAACCCTTAATACATGAGTATCTTGGTAGCAATTAGGAGGACGTTCGGAACGGCTGGGTCTCTTCTGAATGGGTATCTTTTTATTTCTCTATCGGCTTTTCATTTTCTCCCCCCCCCCCTGGAGAAGACGTGCGGCAAGTCTGTACTACGCTCAGAAATATTTAACTGTGAATGAAGCGTCATCCTGTCTATGCTAAGAAGAGTTTTAGCAGATGTGTACTCAGAAAATCCAAAAAAAGCTATAGGTATGGATCTAGCTAATAGTGTAAGCGAACACTCAAAAATACGAGCTGTTACCGTACGGCTTACACTGTCAGCAAGCACTAAATTCGTTTTCTTCGAAACACGGTGTAGACCTTTGTTTAAGAATTGTTTTTAAAGTTTAGTTCCAGCTATAGTACAAACATATACACAATCCCTCAAACCTAAGACACTCATTGGTAAGAGCAGATGATTATTCAAATTGTTACTTTCTGCTAATAGAAGCTCGACAGAAGAGGCTGCTACTGTGGTAATCGGATTTACAGAAATTTTACAGTTAGGACAATTTGGCCAAACATAAGCAGAAGTATTGTAACCATAACAAACTACACTGACAGAACGTTGAGAAGGTATATTTGAAGTTCTAGGATTCATATTTAAACGACTAGGAGGTACACAGGTGCTAACTAAATCAGTATAATTAGAAGTCATCGATTGTTTAGTCGTTTGACTAATATTGTTAAATTTTTTATATTCTGACTGAATATGTCCAAAATGTTTATAAAATGTATACGTCGTTCTGAATTTTATTTCGCAAGAGTGTTTTTCTTGATTTGATTGAGGTTTTTGTCAACGATAGGAACTAAACCTTCTTTTAAGAATGCTTTAATTTCTCGAGATCCCATTAAAAGTTCCTTAACATTTTTACATTTATATCTTCTAACAGGTAACCAAATATTAATAAATATTTAATAAATATATATATATATATATATATATATATATATATATATATATATTGTTGTGAATTTATTAAAAGGTTCAATATTTATAACACTTACGGATTTAATTTATTTCTTTATTTATATTAACTTATCTGACAATAATTTATTATATCCGTACGTGACAATTTCGCGAGCGCGGCTCTTGAGAATTAACTGGCCCTCCATATAAAAATGTTGTATTTATATACGAAATCCTGATATACTAGAACAGCATCGAAAGATCGCATTGTCTTGCATCGAAAAATCGAGAAGCATCTAGTTGGAGAATTCACCATAATTTGAATCGAGAACCTCCGGCGAAATTTCTACAACAAAACAGAATATTAGTCATCATATATTTTACAGTTATTTTTAGGCCAGGATTTTTATCGTAACATTGCCCCCCTCTTAAAAGATGGTTCCTCCTGGAACCTTGTCGGGACTGGAACCGGAACTGTATGCTGGTATCGGCAACTGGACCCTCTTTTACAACTTCCAGTTGTATAAAAATGACAAGGGACGGTTTTCTCTCCGCACCAGTAACTATGCGGATTGCAACAGACTAACACCTGGACTTCGGTGTCTTTGAAGATCTCCTCCACCATATTTCGGATAACCCTCCAACCTAATTGGCGGCACTCCACCTTTGGCATGGCTAACTTTTGCACGTCGGACTCTAGTACGTGCTCTCTCAATTGAAGTAAGGCTTCCCATACATCTCGGTAGGTAGGTTGGTCACGGGCAGTGTCTTTTGTTACCAGGTAGAAAAGGTAACGTGATGCATCTTGGAGTTTCAAGGTTTTACCGGGAGCTGGCACCTGGCATTGAAGTTCTGCAACTCGACCAAACTTCCTTCGAAAGACGGATGCCAACCCTGGTGCGTCTTTGATACTAGCCGGGATGGTGAGGGCCAGCGAGTAGTCATCGGGGAGCGCGAGTAGATCTTGCTTTTCTTCAGTGGTAACACCATGTCTCGCTTTACCGGTACCTCCATAGGCACCCATGAATTCCTCAAACGTGAGGTCAGACACATCGTGGACTTGGTTTACTTCCACTTCTTCATCTACGTCGTGGTCACCTTCGAAAGACGCCAGCCGGTTATGGTGTACTATCATCGGCTTTCCCTTCGGAATCTTGCTTATTCGGTAGATGACATCGTTGATCTTCTCCATAATGAGGTATGGACCTTCCCAAAACTGCTGCAATTTGGGAGAACAACCTTTTCGCTTCTTGGGATTATACAGCCATACTTTGTCGTTCTTCTTAAAGCAACCCTTTTCGGCTTGTGTATCGTACCGTTTCTTCATTCGGTCGCTAGCGATCTGAAGGTGGGAACGGACCAACTCATGTACATCGTCCATTCTTCTTCGTAATTCGATCACATAATCTTCACCTGCTACATCTTCTCCAGGTCGACACCCAAACTCTAGATCACAAGGTAGTCGCATTTCGCGTCCGAATAGGACTTTCGCTGGTGTCTGGCCTGTTGATTCGTTAACAGCAGATCTGTAGGCCATTGTGAAGAACGGAAGGTATTGGTCCCAGTCTCGCTGATGATCGGACACCATCTTTGTCAAATATTTGCCAACTGTCCTATTCATCCGTTCTACCATACCATCAGATTGCGGATGATATGCTGTAGTTCTTGTTTTCTTCATGCCTAGTCTATCACATATTCCTTGGAATAGATCGCTTTCGAAGTTCCTGCCTTGGTCACTATGGATCTCCAAAGGCACTCCAAATCGGCTGATATATTCTTGGATCAACTTATCTGCAACGGTGGCGGCCTTCTGGTCTGGAAGTGCGTAAATCTCGACCCACTTAGTGAAGTAATCCATTACTACCAGCATGTACTTGCCTCCATTTTCACTTTCTGGAAATGGCCCAGCGATGTCCAAAGCTATTCTTTCAAACGGGCTTCCAACATTATATTGTCTCATAGGAGCTCTCCTTTTTCGGTAAGGCCCGTTACTCGTGGCACAAATAGTACATTTCTTACACCAGTCTTTTACATCGTCGGAACTGTTCATCCAATAAAACCGTTCCCGAATTCGCTGAAGGGTTTTCCTTACACCAAAATGCCCTCCCGATGGACTGTCGTGTAACTGACGAAGTACTTCGGCTATTCTGCTCTTTGGGATCACCAACTGTCTTCTCTTCTCTGAACCGTCATCATTTTCCAGGACTCGTTTAAGCAAGCCATCTTCGATGATAAATGAGTCCCACTGGGCCCAATACGTCTTAACTACTGAGCATAGGTTTGATATTTCCTGCCAAGGTGGTCGACGGTTTTCCTCTTTCCATTTTCGGATTTTCTGTATAACTGGATCTCTCTCTTGTTCTTCCCTGATCTTAGTAGGCGTCCAGTCGTCGTTGACAATCGTCGTTCTTAGCACTGCTGCTTCCTTGGATTCCGTTTTGTTGCAGTGGGAACACTCTGCTGAGCATGGCCTTCTGGAAAGAGAATCAGCGTTTCTGTGGCTAACTCCGGCTCGGTGCTCAATCTTAAAATCGTATTCTTGGAGTCGTTCGATCCACCTGGCTATCTGACCCTCTGGATTCTTAAACTGCATCAACCACTTAAGGGCGGCATGGTCGGTTCGGATTAGAAACTTTCTTCCATAGAGGTATTGATAGAAGTGCTCTACTGATTTCACTACTGCCAGAAGTTCTCTTCTCGTGACGCAATAATTCCGCTCAGGTTTTGAAAGAACTTTACTAAAATATCCGAGGACTCGTTCCTGTCCTCCTTGAATCTGAGACAGCACTCCTCCAATTCCCACATTACTTGCATCTGTATCTAAGATGAACTCTCCTTCTGGCAGTGGATACCCTAAAATTGGTGCTGTTAATAAATGCTTTTTCAAGGTCTCAAAGGCATTTTGGCAGTCTGTATCCCAGCGGTAATCTCTTGCTTCCTCCGTAAGTCGCGTTAATGGCTTAGCGATATCTGCAAACTTCTTAATAAACCTCCGGTAGTAAGTACATAGTCCAAGAAAACTTCTCACTTGATGTTTGTCAGTTGGTTTTGGCCATTCCTTAATGGAATCGATTTTTCCCTTATCCACGGCCACTCCTTCTTTACTGACTATATGACCCAGATAATTGACTTTACCTTGAAATAGCTGGCACTTCTTGGGGTTTAACATCAATTGGGCAGCTTTAAGTCGATTAAAAACGTTTTCTAAATTCTTCAGATGTTCTTCGAATGTCTCCCCCAAGACGATTATGTCATCCAAATAAACCAGGCATGTTTTCCAAGATAACCCTCTCAACACATTTTCCATAAGCCTCTCAAATGTCGCAGGAGCATTACAGAGTCCAAATGGCATAACGTTGAATTGCCACAATCCAGATCCTGTGGTGAAGGCCGTCTTTTCTTTATCTACTGGGTCCATTTCTACCTGCCAGTATCCAGACTTCAAATCCAAAGTGGAAAACAATTTACTTCCAGCCAATGTGTCCAATGTGTCATCGATCCGAGGCAGAGGATAACTATCTTTCTTGGTAACGTTGTTCAGCAAACGGTAATCCACACAGAACCTTGTCGTTCCGTCTTTCTTCTTAACCAGGACCACCGGAGAGACCCATGGGCTCGTAGAAGGTTCTATCACCCCGTCTTTCTTCATTTCCTGAACAATCGTTTCAGCTTCCTCTCTTTTCGCCTGTGGTAATCGTCGAGCTGTTTGACGAATTGGCTTAGCATTACCAGTATCAATTTTATGCTTGACAACGGTAGTTCTTCCCGTCTTTCCTCCTTTCGGTACGAAAATATCACGATACTGCCGAAGAAATTCCCTTAATTTCTTTTTCTCCATCTGATTTAGAGACTGTCCTGCAACTGCAACCATTTGGTCGAATTTGTCGTTGGAATTATCAGATGTTGTCGCCTGACGGATTATGGATGTCACAGGTACACAAGTTCCTACCTTTGTCTCTTTCTTGATGGTCACTGGGTAGTCGTTGACATTGATAAGTCTCACAGGAATTTCTTTAGCCGAAGTCACCAATTCCTTTCCAATTATGATTCCACGGCCAACCTCATCGTCGTGGTTCCAAGGCTCCATCATAACAGGTGTCCCTTCGTCTACAATTCCCTGTAGTCGCGCTACTATGATCGTTTCGCTTCTCGCAGGCACGACTGTATCTTCTGTAATGGCTGCTTGCACGGTGTTGTCATTATGTGGATGAAGAAATACCTCCTCGTTGCCAACCTTGATTACCTTATTCTTAAAATCCAATTGGAATCCATGCATATTCATTACGTCCATTCCTAATATAACATCCTCTTCGATGTCAGCAACTTTAACAGTATGGACGAACTTTTCTGCTCCAACTCCCAATTGTACCTGGATTTCTCCATGAATGTTGGCATTTTCACCTGTAGCGGTCCGAAGTCGCAACCTCGTTGGTAACAGTTTCTTACGGCTGTTTATAACTGTTGGACGTATAATGGTTCTGGTCGCTCCGGTATCCACCAACAACGTATGTCTTTTACCATTTATTTCTCCATCTACATATACACTATCTTCACGACATTTCAAAGAAGCTATTAGTATGAGAGGGTCTTTGGAAAAGTTCCGGGTCGAAGCTGCCTCCCTAAGGTTGACTCGTTCTGGTTTTCCTGATGGTGAGTTTCTTGATTTTATGGTCTTCTTTTTCTTGCATGTCATGCTTTTCATCAAATTAAAGAGCTGGTCAAGTTTATCTTCGTCTCCTTCCTCTTTTACAGTCCTAACTTTACTGTACCCGCCAGAGGCCTGCGTAGCTGACTCGTATTCGAGGGCGGCGGATAAGACATCAACCAGCGTTTTGTGACGAGCTAATCGCAGTGTTCTCTGCATTTCATGATCACGAAGACCATCAATAAACGTTTGAACGGCCAATTTTTCCATCATGTCTTCGGGAGCTGTTGGATAAGCATATCGTACTAATCTGGCAATATCTACCTCATATTCTTGAAGAGCCTCATCTTTCTTCTGTCTACGATTTTTAAGCTGCGACTGATATACATGCTCCAAATGTTCGTGGCCATATCGCATATTTAACCTCTTCTTCAGTTGTTCGAAATCATCGGTCTCCTCTACGGCTATGGTCTGAAGCACATCTAAGGCATCTCCTCGAAGAGCGATAGTCAGGTTTACAGCCTTTTCTTTTTCAGACCATCCATTTGCTCTTGCGGCTGATTCGAACTGTTTCATGTAGTTGTTCCATGATGATTTTCCGTCGAAAGTTGGGACTTTAACATGAATAGAACCTCCACTTCCTTCAAATTTCGGCCGTGTCTCCAACTTACATTTCGTCTCGTCTTCTTTTATCTCCACTGTAATCGGATTGTTACCTCTCTCTGCTGTCCCTGTTTCCTCCATCTTCCTTTCCATCTCTTTCCATATCTTTTCTTCGAAGGCCAACATATCGGCAGCAACTTGGTTTTTTAACGAAGACACTCTATCGTCAAGAGCAGATATCTCTGAAGTGACTTTAGAGATGTTAGCAGAAACTTTGCTTTCCAGAGAAGAAATCTCGTTAGAAACTTTGCTTTCTAAAGAAGCGATGTCGCCGGATACTTTGTTCTCCAATGATGCGATGTCGCCGGAAACTTTGGCTACATGACCAGAAACTTTGGCTACATCACCAGAAACTTTGGCTACATCACCAGAAACTTTGGCTACATCAGAAGAAACTTTCGAAATATCGTCAGAAACTTTGTTCTCCAATTTCGAGATCGACGAGATGACAGCGTCTTCAAATATATAAGTCTCTGGATCTAGACCTTCTTCTAGCAAAGCGTTCTTTAGTCGTTGGACTAACTCAGCCTTTTTTCCGGTGGAAGCTAATTCTCTGTCTTCAAGATGTCTTCTTAAATTAGTCACTGTCAGCTCATAAATCGTAGCCATTTTCACAATTTATTTTATATTCACTTGTATTATTATTATAAGTCTAATTTATGTTCGATCCCACTTCTGACACAATTTGTTGTGAATTTATTAAAAGGTTCAATATTTATAACACTTACGGATTTAATTTATTTCTTTATTTATATTAACTTATCTGACAATAATTTATTATATCCGTACGTGACAAATTCGCGAGCGCGGCTCTTGAGAATTAACTGGCCCTCCATATAAAAATGTTGTATTTATATACGAAATCCTGATATACTAGAACAGCATCGAAAGATCGCATTGTCTTGCATCGAAAAATCGAGAAGCATCTAGTTGGAGAATTCACCATAATTTGAATCGAGAACCTCCGGCGAAATTTCTACAACAAAACAGAATATTAGTCATCATATATTTTACAGTTATTTTTAGGCCAGGATTTTTATCGTAACAATATGTAGGAATATTTCTTACTATAAGTATTTAGCATAGTTTTATTCATTAGTTACGCCACTGCAAGGAACCACTTAAACAATATGCTTAAGTCGCTATAAGGGAGACGGGATTCAGAGGCGAAGGGGGACAGGAGATATGTAGACGAGAACACACATTCCTCCGGAGCCGGGCATTCAATTTTTGTCGCTCGAACTGAATAGACTTGAAATTATCGTGCACGCCGAAGAAGACGAAAGACGAAACCAATTAACGACGGGGGTGTTCGATATTTTAATTCGCAGGTCGCAGACAATTATCCGTAATCTTGTGTATTGTAAATGTAAATATCATCATTACAGTGTATTCTATATAATAAAGACTTCTCGCATAGATCGCAGACTTTTAATATAACGTTAACCCTCTTCAAATAATAAAAGAACTTTAATTAGACCTACATTTTGGGGGCTCAACCGAGATTATTTCGAAAGAGACAGTAACGTTTATTTGTGCCGCTAATTATGGAAGCAAGATTATAAAAGACGCAGTTTGTGAAAATCGAATCAACGACGAAGTGACTGTTGTAACATAATATGCCAAGTGTAAATAAGAGGCTGAAGTGACGAGAGTATTGACGACGAAGCAGACGACAAGTGCCTGTTTGCAGACGACGATAAGATTAATTTATGGTTCATGGATGTTTGGTTTGGACCCACTGGATGATGACAAATGATCAGGTGACTTTGTTCCTTTAATAGATCGTGCGAAGATTATTTTTTTTATCATGAACTGTGAACATTAGAAAAGAACTTTTAAACAAACAAAAGTATTTGTAATTATTTGTTGATTTAACTTTACTCTGTTGATGTGAGGACTTATATTTTGATAATGATGCTTGACTATAATAATATTTTAAATTGAATGTTAAAATCAAAATCTTTTAGTAGGATATTTTGCTTTATTCTGAGATATTATTGTACTTATTATATTGTTGTAATATAAAGAGATAAGATTTGTGAATTAAAAGCGACCACAACCTCGTTCACAGTAATACTAATTTAGACTACACTCAGAAAAATAATCTATAAGTTTTTAAATTTTTAATTCTTTTTATAAATTTTTTATTTTTTTTAAATAACTTTGATATCAATTTTTAAAATGCAGTCTAAACAAACGACTCTTACCGATTTTCAAAAAATTAGTTATAAAATTAAAAATTCGACATATAAAGCTGTTAAGGCGTTGCATATTATAGCATATGGTGATGAAGGGGTGCCGCGACAAACAAGAAGGCGAAATTTTTCAGGCTTTGCGTGGGATAAAAATGCCAGCGAATATGCTGATAAGATAAACGACATAAAACAGAAATTAGATATGCCAGACTTAGTTGCAGTCTGTAACGTATTGGATCTGGATTATTCGGGTGCAAATGACGACGTAATTGAACGTATTTGTTCGTTTTTGAATGAATTAAATGTAGATGACAAGAATGACGAAGATGAGATGACGACAACGACGCGGACGACGATAAAGAAGCTTATGACGAAGACAAAGACGTTTATGACGATAAAGACGATTTCGACGATGAAGACGATAAAGAATACGAGGACGAAACTGAAAGTAGGCAAACGATGGCTTTAAAGACGAAGAAAAAAACAGAATCAGGTAGAATGACGGCCGGTAAAGTAAATGATTCTTTTGCTTTGACTTTTAAAGACGTAGAAGACAGCATAAGACCCTTCGACGGAAAAGACGATTATCCGGTGAGAAAATGGATTACTGACTTCGAAGAAATTTCTGAATTAATGGGATGGAATGATTTGCAAATGCTAATTTTTGCCAAACGATCCCTAAAAGGAATTGCGAAACTGCATATTCAGTCAGAAAAAGGAATTAATAGCTGGAAACTATTGAAGAAAAGACTTACTTCGGAATTCGAAAATAAAATAAGTAGTGCTGAAATACATAAAATGCTGATGCGTAGAAAGAAGAAACATGATGAAAGTGTACAGGAGTATGTACTGACGATGAGGGAAATTGGTAGCAGAGGTAACATAGAAGACGAGGTCATAATACAATATACAATAGAAGGCATTCAAGACGACCCTGTTAACAAAGTTGTACTTTATGGCGCAAACAACTTCAGAGACTTCAAGGAAAAAATTAAATTGTATGAACTCATTAGAAAACAGACGGCACACAAATCCTCTACAACTGAAACGCATAGAAAGAAGTGGACAAACAATGAAGCACGACGAGATGGCAGAAACAATGAAATACGACGAGATTATAGAAACAACGAAGCTAGAGGAGATGACAGAAGAATGTCGGAAAACAGAATTAAGAAAGAAGAGCAATGTTATAATTGTGGAAATCGAGGGCACAGATCGAGAGATTGTCCTAATAAAGCCAAGGGAACGAAATGCTTCAAATGCAACCAATTTGGACACGTTTCTTCTCGATGCAATGTTAAAGAAGATAGACCTTCGACTTCTGGTCAGGTAAATGTCATTGACGTAGTATATAAAAACTCAGTGACCTTAAAATTTGGAAAAATATCGTTACGTGCATTGTTTGATACAGGAAGTGACATAAGTGCAATGAGACAAGATATTTTTGAAAAGCACTTTGATGGCGTCATTCTTATGAAGAATATAGTAGAGTTAAATGGATTAGGAGGTATTAAGGTTAAGACTTTAGGTTCTTTTAACATAATAGTGGAAATTCAAGGCGAAGATTTCCATATTTTATTTCATGTAATCCCAAAAGGAGCATTAGACGTTGAAGTTATTCTTGGAAACAATATACTAAAACAAGCAGAGGTTACCATAACCGAAGATAGAATTATTGTATGCAAAAAAGAAGTAGATAATATAATAATGAGGATTGCAGTTGACGAGGCAACACACTATGATAATCTACAACTGGAACATATAAAAGACCCAAATATTAAGATGGAGATAAAAGAATTAGTGGAAAATTATGAACCGCGACAGACCAAGACTACAGATATAAAAATGAAAATAATTCTAAGTAGCGAAGAACCGATACACCAAAACCCAAGAAGGCTATCAATACCAGAAAAGCAAGAAGTAGGTAAGCAAATTGAGGAATGGATAGAGAAAAAAATAATTCGACCTAGTACATCGGATTTTGCAAGTCCAATTGTACTCGTCAAAAAGAAAGACGGACAGATCATAGTTTGCGGTGATTACCGAAAACTTAATCGAAATATAATAAAAGATAGGTTTCCATTACCTCTAATAGAAGATGTATTGGATCGGTTACAAGGTGCAGAATATTTTAGCACAATAGACCTCAAGAATGGATTCTTCCATGTACCAATAGAGGAAGATAGCATTAAATACACGGGATTCGTCACTCCAGACGGACAATACGAATTTTTAAGGTGTCCGTTCGGATTGTGTAATAGTGCTGCAGTGTTTCAAAGATTTATTAGCCACATATTTAGAGAGCTGACATCCAAGAACATAGCAATTTACTATATGGATGACATAATAGTTTTAAGTAAATCCGAAAAAGAAGGAGTTGTACGTTTAAAGCAAGTACTCGAAGTAGCTAGGGACTACGGCTTAGAGATAAAGAAGAAAAAGTGCCAATTTTTACAGAAAAGAGTAACGTTTTTAGGATATAATATTGAGGACGGCAGAATTCAGCCATCGGATGAAAAATCAATGGCCATAAAGAAATTCAAGGAACCACCGAACTTTAAGCAGATTCAGTCATTTTTAGGCCTGACTGGATACTTTCGTAAATTTGTACCGTCATATGCTACGATAGCTAAAGCATTAAGTGATCTACTCAGAAAAAATCAAACATTTGAGTTTGGATCAAAAGAAAGGAGTGCATTTTCAAAACTTAAAGAGCTGTTAACTAGTCAGCCGGTGTTAGAAATTTATCACCCAGATAGAGAAACCGAGTTACACACAGACGCTAGCAGTCATGGATATGGAGCTTGTCTTCTACAGAGATCAAGAGAAGATAATAAGTTTCACCCAGTTTATTATATGAGCAAGAAAACAAGTCCAGCCGAGGAAAAGTATACAAGTTACGAATTAGAAGTTTTAGCTATAATAGAAGCAGTGAAAAAATTTCGTATCTATCTACTCGGAATCAAATTTAAAATAGTAACGGATTGTTCCGCATTTACTAAGACCATGAATAAAAAAGATTTAACTACCAGAGTTGCGAGGTGGGCTCTGTTACTGGAAGATTATCAATACGAACTGGAACACAGAAAGGGAACAAGGATGGCTCATGTAGACGCTCTCAGTCGATACCCTATAGTCATGATAATAAATGAGACATCAGTAGTACAAGAACCAGGTTTTATAGAAAGAATAATGCATGCTCAAGAAGCTGATAACCACATTCAAGCAATAAAGAAAATACTTGCTACGGAAGCTTACGAGGACTTTCTGATTAGAAACAATATTCTATTTAAATATGACGAAGGTAAGGAATTGTTAGTTATTCCGAAACGAATGCATACAGAAGTAATTAAACTGTTACACGACGTAGGACATTTTGCTTTAACAAAAACACAGGAGTTAATTCAAAGAGAATGTTATATTCCTAACCTCAAGGAAAAAGTCGAGCATTGTGTAAGAAATTGTATTAAGTGTATACTTGGAAGTAGAAAAGAAGGCAAAAAAGAGGGTTGGTTACATCCGATACTAAAAATCGATGGACCGTTACAAACATTTCATGTTGATCATTTAGGACCGTTAGCTACAACCAACAAGAACTATAATCACATTTTGGTGATCATCGACGATTTTTCTAAATTTGCATGGTTTTATCCTACAAAATCAACGACGGCAAAAGAAGTCATAGAATGTATGAAGAGGCAACAGAAGGATTTCGGAAATCCCCTCCGAATAATATCCGATAGAGGTAGCGCATTTACAGCGAACGAGTTCGAAGAGTATAGCCAAAGTGAAGAAATTAAGTACATTAAGATTACGACAGGTGTACCAAGAGGCAATGGGCAAGTAGAACGTGTCAATAGAACGTTAATCCCAGTATTAACCAAATTGAGTATAGAGGAACCGACGAAGTGGTATAAGCATATTTATAAGTTGCAACAGTTTTTTAATTGCACTTATCAAAGAAGCATTGATGCTACGCCATTCGAAGTACTCTTTGGGACAAAGATGAAGAATAAAGAGGATCTAAGGATGAAAGAAATAATAGAGCAGGAAATGATCAAACAATATGATGAAGGTAGAGACATGTTAAGAAACGAGAGTAGACGTCAGTTAATCAAGGTCCAGGAGGACAATAAGCGCAGGTATGACTTACGAAGGAAGAAGCCGAGAATGTATAGAAAAGGGGACCTAGTGGCAATTAAGAGAACGCAGTTTGGTGGTGGACTCAAACTGAGGAAGAAATATCTTGGACCATATGTGGTAGTAGATGTTAAGCCCAATGATAGATATGACGTGAAAAAGTCAGGATATCATGAAGGCCCCCTGAGCACACCAACGTGCGCTGAATATATGAAGGCATGGGTAGAGAACCAATCAGAATCCGAGTCGGATTCCTAGCAGGATGGCCGAATGTAGGAATATTTCTTACTATAAGTATTTAGCATAGTTTTATTCATTAGTTACGCCACTGCAAGGAACCACTTAAACAATATGCTTAAGTCGCTATAAAGGAGACGGGATTCAGAGGCGAAGGGGGACAGGAGATATGTAGACGAGAACACACATTCCTCCGGAGCCGGGCATTCGATTTTTGTCGCTCGAACTGAATAGACTTGAAATTATCGTGCACGCCGAAGAAGACGAAAGACGAAACCAATTAACGACGGGGGTGTTCGATATTTTAATTCGCAGGTCGCAGACAATTATCCGTAATCTTGTGTATTGTAAATGTAAATATCATCATTACAGTGTATTCTATATAATAAAGACTTCTCGCATAGATCGCGGACTTTTAATATAACGTTAACCCTCTTCAAATAATAAAAGAACTTTAATTAGACCTACATATATATATATATATATATATATATATATATATATATATATATATATATATATATTGTGACGATTGGGGTTTATAGAAAATAATTTATAAGTTATATACTACATAATATTAGATATAAAAAAGTATTTGATTATTTTAAATAAGTTATATACTAGAGAAATTTATAAAAATATATTTATGTGAGGGCATTTTAAGAAATTAGCATATAATAATTGTAAAAAGTTGTATTTTAGTAATTATAATGTGGTAGATACATTTAAGTGAGCCATGTGACTAGGCAACCAACTATACATACTCCAAGTGTCATATTAAGAATTTTTACGAATATAAGTGGGGTTATAATAATATATTGTTTGAATTGTGTATTTTATTAAATTAGAGTGTTAGTTACTAATTTGAATGTTTATTCTGATCTGAAAAGCCTAAATGTCAACAAAATTATCAATGGAACATTAACGAATTCTCCAGAGTGAACAGTGTGACCATTGTTTACGGTCGAACATTCTGGAATAATGATTATGTCGGTGGATAGAACAGATATTTTTTTCGAGAACATCGATATCGAAGAAATAGAACAAATTGGAACATGATCTCTTACCAGATGGTTCTGGAATATCCAAAAGGATATAAATACCCGTGATTTGGATTCAAGATAGCAGTTTTTAGTCAGAAGTCAAGCAGTTTAGATTAGTTAGTGAAGTCAATTGTTCACAGTTTTAGTAAGTCAGTCAAGCAGTTTAATAAGAAATATAAAAGTTAGTTGGAGATAGTCCAATTGTTTAATATAGTGAGTTAAATGAAGATTAAAAATTATGCATATATTTAATGCACATTTATAATTATACACAAATAATTATTGAAGATTATAAAAGTATATTAGAAGAATATTGGATGGACATTGGAAGGAATTAAAATTATATTATGATTGGAGATTAGTATAAATCAACTTATAATAATTGGATATTGGTATATTGAAAAGAAGAATAAATATAAATGGTGTTTGCTGGTTTGCTTGGTGATTTATAATTGATGGTGAAGAAAAATATATCTTAAATTGGTAGAAGCTGATAATTGGAAAAAGTAATTTCACAAAAACAAGGATAACCGAAATACGAAGACATTCAGTGGTGATTAGAATCTATATAGTGGAAAACAGTTCATTTAGGCATTCAGTGAAAGAAAGGTACAAAATTTTGTTAATATAATTTAGTTAGTGCATAACAATTTCAATTTTAAAGATAGTTTGTTTAAATTTAACATTGTCTATAGAATTTAATTAGTTTTATAAGAACATCAATTTAAAGATAGTTTATTTTAAATTTACATTGGCTAGGTTAGATATATATGTGTGTTTCATAATAGTTATAATAAAGATAATTTAAAAAAAGTACTTACAAGCTAATTCTTTGAGAACCGCGATAAAAACCCTATATTATTAAAAAATACTCATTGCTCATCATTCAAACAAAACAACACATCATAACAATATATATATATATATATATATATATATATATATATATATATATATATATATATATATATATATATTTATATATATATATATATATATATATATATATATATATATATTTATATATATATATATATATATATATATATATATATATATATATATATATATATATATATATATATATATATATATATATATATATATGCCGCGCTAATTAAGGCATACAATCTAGGATAGGATTTAAAATTATACTAACCAAGTTTCTTTATTAAAAAGCACTTAAAATACTTAAAAATAATGTCTATATATCGTGGCCACTGGTTGGGAGCCAATTATAAGGGTTGTAGATTATAGGGTGTGAGGTACACGACAGGGAAAAGATTATTTCCGTGTTTCTTTGTGTTTGGTAGTTAAACTATGCTGTAAATATAACTTGTAGCAACTGTAAGTTGAAATAAATAAAATGCAGATCACTGTGAGCGGCATAATTACCTAAAAGACCAATTAATTAACATCTTAAAAGTTATGTCTTAAAACAATAACGTTATCTCCATAGCTTATAATCTAATGGGTGAATGAAAGTACAGTATCTAGTCACACCATCCTACATCATCGGATGGCAGCGTTACCAGATAATATTATTTGTGTTACAATAGTATAAAAATGTTCCTCTAAAGCATGCTATTAAATTAAAACCAATAATGTTTGGATATTCATACAGCAACAGTTAGGTAGTCTGATAAGCAACCTCCTTTGAAATAAAAAACATGTGTTTCCAGAAAATTCTTTTATTTTATTCGATATAGTCTTCTTTTAGACCAAGACAACAATTCCGGCAATTTTTCAACTTCTTTATGCTATCCGAATAATACGAACCTGGAAGGTCTGCGAAATATGCGTTTGTCTCTCCATCTCTTCGTTCGATTTTAATTTTTATTTACAAGCCATCTCTTCGGATTTTGGAACAAAAAAAAAATCCGGCTAAATTAAGAGAATAAGCGGGATTAGAAATTAATTCGAAGCTAACTCATGAAATTTTGCCATTGCCATAACGTTCTTGGTATTCTCTGCTCTTTTTCTTAACAAAACTTCTTTCTTCTGCATATCGGGCCATTTCTCACTTGTTGAGAGAGTTGATGCTTAAATTTTTTCAGTAATGCACAATATTAAAATCATGGATTTTTGACCCAAAATACAGTCGTCATAACGTTTTCCACCCATTAAGCCACTCTTGGCCGCTTTGGAGCACTTTTGTCGGCTTTATTACACTATGATGCATTCAATATGTTCTTTAGTGTAAAGTATTTGATCCAGGATTCATAATCCATTAACAATCGATGAGAAAAGTCCGATGGATTGCGCTTCATAAGATCCAAATACTGCTGAGAAGTAATTACACGATCAGGTTTTTGGGCAGTGGTCAGCAAACGCGGCACCTATCCGCAGGATAATTTTTTCATATTTAAAACTTTGTTTAAAATATAACTAGTGCACTACTTACTAATTCTTGTGGCCTCTACTAATTCACACTAATCACTGCTAATTCTTTAAATTTTTCGGTGTAACTGAATGTACGTGTACGTGGTTCATCCAATGGAGATATACGTACGGTATGAAATTCATCGAATTAAAATTTGATAGTGCACTCCGAAGGAGCATTAGTCGCATAATATTTATCCACCTTTTATTTTGTTTCCTTCATTGTTTTAGTTCATAAATAATATTGTTTTTTTTACGCGCGTTATTTTTACCATGTCAAATTTATGCAGCTACCAAAAATATACTGTCTGCCTCATATACATAAATAATCCAAGATAGACTGATCGTTACAGTACCAGCCCGTTCCCTTAATGCGACAAAAAACTGACGTAAATCAGTCCCTGCATCTCTTACTAATTTGCCAGGTTTATCAACCACGTGACCTAAATAACCAATGAGAAGGTCACATAGTGGATAAACCAGGCCCCTAAACAGAGATGCAGGGACAGCTTTGCGTCAGTTTTCTCTGTCGCACTCGGGGAACAACGCGACTGTATTGCAGCAGTCAGTATATCTTGTATTATATGTCTATGGTCTGACTCACTAAAATTTGACAGGCGAAAGAGGTTACTTGTCAAATCACCAGATATGTTTGACTGCGAATTAATTTGCAGCAATTTGAATTTGTTTGTAATAATTTTTCAGCAAGATGATATGAATTCAATTGATAACCTCAAACTTGTGTCCATCGTATTAAATAAACGCTACTTCCAATTAATATTTTCTAACACGGATGAAATAGGTTTTGTCAATTTTTTTTTAACAGTTACGACTTATTACTTCACATGAGGAAGTTACGTAACTGACACAATAAGAAAAAATCGGTTGCCTGTAAAGTCGGTTTTACGGGCGAAGATTTTACGTGACAACGTCTTTTTCTCGGTAGAATATTTATTGATATGAATATTATTAAATTGCACAATAGGAACAAGGAATTGAATGAAAATAAGAATTGCACAAATTTTAACTATAGAAATATATTTTGTTTACTAAAACATTGTACATGTAAACTTAAACTTAACTAATTTCTATTTGAGTGATTTTGTTGAGGATAGGACGATGATAGGAAAAATATGAAATGAAAGGAAGTGTTTCTGCTGTAATGTGTCTTGAACGCCAAGAACGCTCGAAAAAGACAGAGACCGGTGATGTTCCGTGGAGCTTATCCAATATCGGGAGATGCCTTCGGCAAAATTCGGTAGATTTCGGTAGATCATATGCAATGACGTAAATTATATATATATATATATATATATATAATGAACCAGAAGTATTTGCTGACAACGTAAGGAAGTAAACGTTTATTATTGCTGCAAACCCACTATTTAACGTTTACTTATATATATATATATATATATATATATATATATATATATATATATATATATATATATATATATATATATATATATATATATATATATATATTATATGTATATATTATAACACAGTGCGTCCAATTAAGTGAACACCATAATGGAATTTTTTTTTAGTTTTACAAAAAACCTAAAATCAATCATCAATTAAATTTTTTGAGCCATATACACGAGGTTTGTCAAAAAATATGAAGATAAAAATCATATTTTTTGATAAACTGCCTATATTACTAAAAAAATTTAATATCTGATGATTGTATTCTAAGTTTTAGATCATTCAGAACTTTTTAGAAAGAATAACTTTTTTCCATAAAACTAAAAATAGAAAAGTTTCCCATTATGGTGGCGACTTAATGGTTCAAAAGTTAAAGACCTTAAATAATTATGCTGAACTAATTATTAGAAATAACCATAATTCATTGAATTTTGTTTAATAAATAAAGAAACAAATTTTTGGGACCAAATGCTCACATCAGCTATTATGATACAAATAAGGTTTAATAATATTTTGAGAAATAGTTATAGGTCATAATATTTACAGAAAGTTAAAACGTTCTGGTTCAAATAGATGTAACAACCATTATCTGCTAATGGATTAAGTCGGCAGTCAAAGAAAACCGACAGCACACACACCGTCATTTAGCTAATAATTTATCACTTGATACTTGAGATTCTTTGAGAATTGAAGAGACGTGTGTGAATGATTATGATTACGGAATTATGTTTATACAATATGTTATTATTAGGTATAAAATTACGAACTTGAATCTCGGGGTATTTCGCTTTCTTTGCATCTTTGCAAATATATTTTTAAACACTATTGGGAAGTATCAAATGAATTTTAATACAAACGTATTAAAAATACCAAGTATTAGGTTACACTGAAAAGTTTTTTGATGGTAACAGAAATAAAAAGATAAATTGTATTATCCGAATTTATTTTCAAGTCATTGTGATATTTGTTTTAAAATTAGGTAGATTCAAGGGGCAGTTCGGTAGATCGGTAGATAGGAATCAAATTCGGTAGATCTACCGAAAAATCGGTAGACGGAACAACACTGACAGAGAAACAAGCACGGAAGCACGCACCGATTCAACGCGCCTAATTCTCTAGTGCTGCGCGCGCAGCGGACCGATCATGTTTGAGTGGGAGAGAGACGCAAGGCATTCGCCGGTCCGGCGGGCCTCTCTCTCGTTCGGTGACTCACTGTAACAGACGTGAGCGGGCGTTACACTTTTTCATGAATGACTCCGAGCCACAACCTAATTTAAGACGTTGTCACGTCAAAAATGTTACGAAAATAATGGAACAGAAAGATAGATGCTCTCGAATAACTGTTCTAAATTGGAACGGCACTAAATTTATTTCATTGTCAACTAATTTAAATATTAATAAACGAATGAAAAAAATTACAACATATATCATAACATAAATAACTGCTTAACGTTATTGGAATTAAATAATACATAGCGTAATTTTTAATGTAAAATGAAATTTTATGGGGAAAAGAAAGAAATAAAGATCACAATAATTAGAAAATTGGCGCTATCTCTTTGATGGATTATGTAGCTGTAAACGATTGTTCTGTTATTTGTGGCAATATACAAATATATCTTATTTTATTTTTTAGAAGAAATAAAATTGTCTCAAATACTTGCTTTTTACTACCACTTCAAGGTACTATTTTATGCATTTTATTTTTAAAATATCATTTACACCTAATTTCAATAATAATTTTCCGACACGTCCAACCATTACACAGAACCAGTCAAGATTTTTACCTGAAAATTTTATTACGACGCCAACATTACCAACTTAAAATGTTTCCTTTTCGAGCTGAAAATTGCATACAAATTTTAGTGAGGGAAATTCATTCGTTCAACTTCACAAACATCAAATAAAGAGGAAAGAAAATTGTTTTTATGCATTTAGTTCTGACATAAAGCGAAAATATGTCGGTTGGTTTCAGGAAACGGGCTCTATTGTTTGCTGATTGTCATGAATATTAGTATAATAGTTATGATAACTAGCGGACCAACTCGACATCGAGTTTTTTAAATGAAATTTTTATTTTATTTATTTTCATCAAATGTCGACATGGATATCATTTAGCAGTTAATTTTGCATGCTGATCACGAATCCGGCGTCAGATTAGCTCTATCTTGACGTTTTATGCGCATTTCAAAACCGGAAGTGAACTTTTGTACCAAAAGTATATCTTGACAATCTCATACGTAATACTAATAATATTCCGAAAAAATATTTTAATTATCTAATATGGTTTTTGAGTAAAGTGGTGGACAAGAAAAGGGCTTACCGTTTTAGTATATAAAATAAGGGAAAAAGAAGTAGGTAAAAAGTTATGTACTGATTTGGTCACATAAGGTAAATTAATATTATTTTAGCTTTTAAACGTGTAAATTTATTTTTCTAAATTATCATATTCTGTTAAAATTAATTTGATTATTTATTGACGTCTATCCAAAATGTGACATCATTGACCTTTTGCCTGAAAGATATATAACATGTGATATACCAAATGAACACTCATAACAGTCTTGTGTCTATCGGTATATTCTAACGAACATAAACGAACGAACGAAGGAACGAATTCGTAGGTGATTCTGATTCCCACTCAAAGTGGTTCGAGCACAGAGGTGCCACCTGCTTTGGTAGCGAAGAAGTAATTATTTAAATAAATTGTTTTCTGTCCTCTGGCCTGTCGAAAATTTGCAATTATTAGTCGCTTTTAGTAAAAGCTTGCTATTGCTCTGATGAAATAAAAGTCATGTACAGTGTGTCCGTAAAGTATGGAATAAATTCGATATTTCCTAAATGAAACGCGTTTTTACAAAAATCTAAAACCAGTCAATTTTTAAATTTAATGTTCTACATCCGACACCCTGTTAGGGTAAAAGGAAGGGGAGAAAGAAATGTTCTACATTTTACAATAAAATTTTATTATACAAAGTGATACACATTACACTCGGGAATGTATATGGGCCCTGATTTGGTTGCCCTCTTCACTGCTTTTTCTATTATGCTGTGGACTTAATCGCCTTCATTTTGGATGTGACCGCGAACAAGGTACTTGTGAGTAATAGAATTGATGTCCAAAGTATTGACAGCCAACAAGTACATGGCTATTAGGAATTTATTTTTTTGTTGGCCTCCACGGTTATCGAAATAAAAAATCACATCAACTCCTGGGCTGGTTATTGACAATTCTTTTAGATAGTAATAAACGCAAGATCCGATTTCTATTGCCCCTCTATTCCTCATCACTAATTTCACAAGTACTATCTATTTAGGAGACTTGGCCTTTTTTCGCCTTTACTTCTACTACTGTAAAGTTATAATAGTTTAAGCGAGATTTGTAAAAACATGCAGAACTTTGTCCTATTGGTACAGGTAACACTGCTTGTAAATCATAAGTAGCCAGATAGTATATTGTTATCAGAATTTTTTGTTTTCAGTTTATTGTTGGTTTTTTCTTTACGACTTAGATCATTTTCCTCTAAGTGACTTTCAATGGTTGTTTGCATATTTTCTTTTTCTTCTGCTCCGGCATTTTTAAAAGATTCGCATTGGTCACAAAGATCTTTCTTCGGGATAAAAAACCCTATAATAAATTCGCTGGTGAAAATACGAGAATAACAACCGTAGGTTGCTGACTCTTCTTCTTCTACTTATTTTCGTTCCTTTGTATAGTTCCTGTGAAGTTCCGCAATAATTAAACCACCGTCTACGTATTGCCTCGAAGAATCACTTCGAAGATAGTGACTTTCAATTGGTGAAATTGAATTTATAGGGCTACCAACAGAATACAAAATTGTGTCACTTATTTTCTGGTGACACTCGTGCTTCCCACGTTTATCTTCTGGTATAATAGTAGTTTTTCACTTGAAACTGCTTTAATTATAGAGCTAATAGCTCTTTTAGTTATTCTAAAAGTATTAATGAGAAACGTTTTACATAACCGCCCTTGCCTGTAATGAAAAATGCACAATTTGAATTTTTGGAAGTAGTTTTTGATGTAGAAATACGTCGGTAGCTCAACTCAAGTGGCTGAATACAAGAAGCCAAAATATCTCGCTGTCTTTGCAAGGACTCTAATGCCTAATACTCTTTAAACTGTGTCTCTCAGCTTTTCAGATATCCTATTTGCACATTTCAAACGGCATTTGTCGGTATACACATGTCAAATTTTTTTGCACCTATAGGTTTTCCTGTTCTAGAAGTATACCCCTGTCCAGAAGTCTTTAGTCTTTTCCTCTTTTCTTTAAACCAATTATCCACATTCCTTTGCCTTTTTGACTAAGAGATCATTACTAAGTGTTGGTGTTTGGTGATCTTGGTGTATATTTTACTTGCATAACATGCACTTATGTCAATTTTGCCTCACAATAAAGAGAAATCCAGACGAAAAATTACACAGAATATAGTTACGTCAATGTTTCCGCGTATTTGTAAAAAGACTATAAAGCAACAATAACATAAAATACAATAGCGTAAATGTAGCACCGTAGGTACAAGCACACACTCGACTTATCAAAGCACAACTATACATTCTGTCATTGTTTATACGAGATCGGCTGATTTTTACAATTTGACGCATCTGCTCCCTGGTGGCTAAAAGCTGAACAACACGTCTGACAGTGATCTGACGAATGTGGTAACCAAGTTTGGACACAATAACGACATAGACTCATTTTCGATAAATTTGCAGTTACGTCAATGTTACGACCGGGAGAGCGAATGTATATATGTATATGATATACGACATTGGAGCAAAAAACGTTTCGCATTTGAATTGGTATCATTAGAACGATATAACTTATTTCGGTATCTCCATCTTTTCGGTCATTCGGGCTAATACGTGGACTAAAAAGCTTTGAGAGACTAAGAAAGATTTGACTTATTTGTGCTCCAACGCCATATATATTTGGCTTTTAATTCATCAGAGCAATAGCAAACTTTTGCTAAAAGTTTTAATCGTTTGCATATAATATATATATATATATATATATATATATATATATATATATATATATATATATATATATATATATATATATATATATATATATATATATATAAGTAAAATGTAATGCATGTCTAACAATACGATATGTATGAATAAGACATAACGAAATAAACACCTACGAATACACTAAAATCATAACAATATAGCTGCAGCTATATCATTATTTGTAACACACGCGAACAAACACAGACACACACGCACACATACAAACATACACATACACAAGCAGAAATACACCTTGCAAACTCGGCAAATCACCAGACAACCGTACCACCAGTTGCTTATGGCCTTTACAACCCCAAGGTGTAACACCGTCGTGCCAAGAACATCTATAGCATGAAAAGTCTTGTCTGAGCGATGCTTCAGACAGTTGGCTAACCTTGGAGGATGGAAGGCCTTGGCACCATACAGGCCCACTGCCTGTCGTGCCTAATAGTAGGTTGTTTGAATTCGTAAAAACTAAATTAAATAAACGACAATTTAAAATAAAGTAAGTACATTCTCTATTTTGAATTTTAACTTCCAGAAGGAAATCCCTTCAAACAACAAAAAACCACAAAAGAAATAGTTTTATAAAACATTTCTTTACTATTTTTGTTGGGAATAAGCCACAATTTTACTTAAGTTTATTTAACGATTTAATTTCGTTTATTTATTGATTTAATTTTAAAGTAGAATTATGGCTTATTCCCAACAAAAATGCTAAATAACATTAAGACGCCACAAGAAAATAGCGTCAAAACAACATTTCTTCATCTCTTTCATTTCTTTCATCAATTACGAAAGTACACTTCTATTACGATTCTTTCAATTTGATTTTGGAACACCGCTTGAATGATTCCGCCGACATTGTTGATATTTCTAATATCTCATTTGTAATGGCACGCCTAAAGCTTAAACAACACGGCGCAATATTGCAGAATATTAATTTGAGACGGCTATTCTTTTTAAAAATAAAACGAGAGAGGCTCACGTTCCATCAAATTGCTCCATTGTTGCGATAGTACAAGAGCTGTAATTCCGTAGAGGAAAAGACTATAATAACTCTAAAATAAAGATACAATTATTTGGTAATTTTTAAGAGTAATATTTTAGTGTAGTTAAAAATATTTTAAACAAAATAATTAGCCCCTAAGGGAGTTGAAAGCTAAAAAGAGGAGCTTATAACAGATTTATCTAATATGTAAAAATAGTGTCTTTCTTGTCTGAAAAATAACTGAAGAACCAGTATAATAATATAAAAATTACCCTAACAGACTAAATCAACCTAAATATATTTAATTAACTAAGTAAAAACATTTGATTGTGTTCAATTGAAATATTTGAAATATGTCATTTGCCTCTAGAACAGACAAAGTGTGTATAATCATTAACAAACTATATAAATATATAAACTTGTCAATGTGTAAAAAAAGCAAATATATTCAAACCAAATCTCAACAAACATAAAAGGAAAATATACTTTATATTGGATAACATGAAAGGATATATAGTGAAAAACCAAGATGTTATGCAGACGTTACCGTTCTATCAACGGACAACAAAACCCATATACAACAACTTTTTTTAGCCATTTTATAGAAAACGCAAATGTATGACAATTTATGCTTCTAAATATCCCTCTGAGACATAAACTTAAAGTTTATGAAGCATTTATCAAGCAATTATCAGATCTAATATAAGGTTGAAGTACCATTACTAACAGTAAGATCACCAAAATTGCAGTATATGTAAAACACACAAAATGGTGAAACAAAAACATTATCATTGACACCAAACCAGGAGCCAGAAAGACAGCATGGCATATAACCCATAGTGACATATAATGCAGCAATTAGTCTAAAAACGCCAAAAACCAGAATACTACTAAAAAATTAAGATACTTCATAGAACAGCTGGAAGGACAGCTTTTGGACATAGAAACGTGTGCTGCTCCCAAAGTGGTGGAGCAGTTGGCCAAGCACAGATCAAGCAAGTATATAAACAGACACTTAACCTGAAATTAAAAAAATAAAAAACAAAAGTTAAAAATTTCGAGAAATATGTATAATGAAGTATTATTTAAGACCGGTGTAGAAGAGACTGATAAATTTCATGTCAGTGTACGACAGCCTAATGAAAATACTGTGTCCTTGTCGATTCTCATTAATGAAATACCAATTAAATTCCAAGGTTGCGTTTCTTTACGTTAAATTCTATATACGAGATGTGTATAATAGATTCAAAATGATAGTCAAAAATTCTATCGACCGCCATAGACCAGCTATCGCTGGTACGGTAATGAATTTATGACAGTTAAAAAGGAAAATAATTACACAATGGGATATTTGCAAAAATAAAAATGCGTAGATAAATATTTGAATTTACAACCAAGGGCGACCTTGTGTTTACAGTAGTTTCATAAAATACATTTCGAGAGATCGAAAAAAGAAAGAAGAAATCTACATTCCCTTCGCATTTATTCCTATGCTTCGTCGGCCTCCATAATTATATTTCTATAAGTTTCTAACATACACAGGTGGAAATATCAGTACCGTTCAAAGATATGTCCTGCCTAAACGTGTCTCACTAGGTCTCACTCATTCTCAGAAGTTCGTAGTTCTTCGTATTGAGTGATTACCATTTTGACATTGAATATGCCCTATCTATCTTAACCTCTAGTTTTTCATTATGGCACCGGTTGGTTTTATGTTCCACTAATATATTCATTTTTAATTTTATCCTTTTTAAGTCCATCTACAAATCTTAGTATTCTTATATTTTCAAAATTTTCCTTTTTCCATAAAATCGTAAACTAATTTTCGAAACCAAATTCAGAATTTAGCTTTAATCTGGGCCTTCTAAGAATTGCAAGGCAAAACAGACGTTGATGAAGATGTTATGAGAGACATGGGGAATCTAAAAATTGCATTCCACAACATATCTCCTCAACTACGCAAAATTCTTAGCTAATTGGTTTCTAGTACTCGTACAGAGTATATCGAAATAAAAAGGAAAAGACAGTTAGAATTTGATTTCACGTACAGGGCGCTTGCGCATTCGCTTATACGTATTTCGGCCTAATAGGCCTCATCAGAACGGCTTTCGCAATCGCTCTGAACGTGAAAATAAATCTTTTCTGTCTTAGGAAGCAACTCTAACATGGCTTCGTATAGACGCAATAAATTTTCACGTTCAGAGCGATTGCGAAAGCCGTTCTGATGAGGCCTATTAGGCAGAAATACGTATAAGCGGGTGCGCAAGCGTCCTGTACGTGAAATCAAATCCTAACTGTCTTTTCCTTTTTTTTTCTTTTTCCGTTTACTTTCAGTTTTATTGGAATATTGTTAGTATACCACTTGCACTCATTCTTTTATTCCGCTATAACTCTACTGTATTGTAATTGTAAATTGTAAATTGTCTATTACTCTGTAACACCGACGCTAGATACTTAAAACTATCAGCCTTCATAATAATTTCAGCATCCAAAATTATCACCCTATTTGTAGTAACACCTGCAAAATTTAACATACCCACCATAGTTTAAGTACCTGCTATTAACAAATATAGAATTTTAAATAAAATACAAACATAATAATGGACGAAATATATAGACGAACTGTAAAAGTTTTACCTAAAGAAGAAACGGAACATGAAGATGAATAAAACATGAAAACGGAAATATAAAACAAACAAAAATAAATAAATGAAACGGAACATGAAGATGAATAAAACATGAAAACGGAAATATAAAACAAACAAAAATAAATAAATAAGTAATAAAATATGTAAATTAAAAATAGAAAAGCTCAAGGACGCGATGAAATACCTAACAAACTCTTATAATATGAAGGAGAAACGCTGATCGAAAACAGAAAAACTTTTTTGGTGATAATTATATAGCCAGTGTGTAGTAAGTCACTGGAAGACGATTATAACAATGCCAATACATAGGAGAGCAAGCAAGAAAGATCCTAATTACCGTACCATTACCTTCTTGGACTTAACTCCTAAGCTTTTAACAATAATTGCCAGCTAAAGAAATAAAGAATGCATAATTAGTAAAGAACATAACTTTCAGCAAAATATGTCTATAATAAACGCCATATTCATAGACAAAAAAACAGCCAAAAAAGCATTGGAATGTAATAAACTTGTATATATGTGCATTGTAGATTTGACTAAAGCCTTTAATTATGTTAGATTTAAATATGTGTGAAGATTACTTAAGGAGAAAAATCAGCAACAAAATAATAAAGATAATAAAAGTCATTAATACAAAGAACAAACCCAGAATAAAAGTTGAGAATAAACAATATCGAAAGTAGAAATCAACCCGGGAGTCCGTCAAGGTAATAGCTTGTGTCTATGACCTTTAAATTTAGTAATAGACAAAATCATACAAGAAGTTACAAGTACAGAACAAGAATATAAGATGAAATAAAAACAAATAAAGATTCTCTGCTATGCAGAGGACACAATCTTAGTCTCCGATAATGAACATAACCTACAGAGTGGCCAAGAACTACAGCATAAAGGTATTAACAGATAAGACCAAATCCTTGGTAGTTAAAAGAGAACTCAGAAGATGCAAAATAGTATTTAATGATAAACTAATTAAACAAGTTTCGGTATACAAATATTTTAAAAGCAGGTCCATAAAATGGTTTACGCGTCAGAATGTCAGGGATATAATCTGAAAGAATAAAGATCTAAGGTTGGAAGATAAAATACGTATATATAAATCATGTATAAAACCAATTATGACTTATGCGATAGAAACAACAGCTGACACAGCGGAAACAAAGAAAATATTGAGAACATCAGAAAAGAGCACGTTGAGGTCAATTACTGGGAAAACGCTCGAAGATAGAATAACTAAGGACTGAATAAGAGATCTTTGTAACATACAAGACGTAATACGAAAGGAGAAGACAGAAAGGACGGGAATAAAACCAGCATGTTTGGCCTTTTTTTTTAATGTATCTATAAACTGTTTAACTTTGTTTGACCACCACCAGGTCATTATATTCTAAAAATACTCCAAGAATTTCATTACAATATGTCTAATAATACAAACTTTATTTCTCTAAACCAGATTAGAACTTTCTTCTATGTTTCACATTATTATTTCTACGATTTTTGCATTGAATTTTTTCTCTTTTTTTAAAATTGACCATCTGAGTTTTTATTTTATCTCTTCTGTATTTCGGTTTTGTTTTGCTTTTTACTTTCATGTCCAGTACAAACAGCTTACAAATATAACAAGAAACGAATTGGATAAGGTACGGCTATGACCATGACAAATCCAACTCTATCTGCCGCTTCTCTTAAAATCGTCTATGTGTTTAAACAGGTCCAGTCGCGAATGTTTTTCAGCCAGGATATTTGTCGTCAGTCCATGGTATTTTTAAAATTCTTCTAAAAATCCACATCTCAAAAGCTTTCTCATTAAGTCAATATTAACAGGTGACATTAACATTACCAACCATTAACAAAAATCAGAATCTACAAGACTACAGTCGAAACCATCGCAGCTTATGGAGCTGAGGTCTGACTAATGACAGAATATCTTAAAAAAGCGACTGTCAATAGAAATGGGATTAGGAGACGTTGCTGTGGACTAAGACTTCACGAAAAAATAAGAAATGACAAGATACGGGAAAAAATGAGTATTAAGACAACAATAATTGTGGTGTAAACTGGTACGGAAGAAACAATTACGATGTAAATAAAATCGCAATATATGTATAAGTAGCTTACATTTTTCGCTTATAGTCTCATTGACTATTATCTTGCTGACCTTATGTTTACGTATATTGGTATTACGTTTACGAATTTCATAAAACTCATGATAATAATACCGATGGCTAAGATATAAATACAAACATGTGGTGATATGGAATATCAAAATACCTAACTAATTCACGTCCAAACAAAAATAACACTAATACCCGATAGTCATATGGATCAGAGACATTGACCCTAACCACATCCTCTTGATTTAATTTAAAAGAAAGATATTACGCAAAAACTTGATGGATACGCAGATACAACTTTGAACTAAAAAACATTATACAACCATATAGGGCATACCAAAAGGTTGAAATATATAGAAAAGGTGACGAAAGATGTAGAGAAAATCTGTGGAGAACGGAAGAATAAAAGAGAACAGTACGGCACAGAAAGCTTAAGAAGATCGAGGATTCCTAAAGCTTGCAGCATCAGTATAATTATGACGAATACAGTAGAATAGACAAAGATATTGTTTTATTTATTCTTTTTTTAAGGATTCCTTGTGAGAAAATTTATTTGAGAATGATTTCCAGAATAAAAATTAAAATGTCAAACATTAGTTAATTAAAAATTTAATTTTCATTACAACCCACAATTGTGGCTTGATTTCATAGAAACATAATACTTTAATTTAATGTATCTACAGAACCACTTAAGATTCACATTAAAGAGCAACAAATTGTAACAAATAATATAAAAATAGCAGAATAACTTCATGTTGCCGTTAGCCACCGAACTAAAGCAATTTAAAGTTAGTAATTCAAGATTTTATGCTCTTAATTTTGTTCAGAGTACTTCTGCTTCTTTTCTCCATTTATTTTTACCTAATAATTCATTCTTATCACGAAGTTTGCATTGTTATAAGCAAGAATTTCGGCGGCGACTTTAAATAACAATTCTGGATTAAGTGATAAGGTCGACGCAAAGCTGACTTGACGGTAAACGGTTGAGGACAATACTGCTGTGTTCCTGATTAGACGAAAAGAAGGGGGATTTATAGCTCGTGGTGATTCCATTTGGCGACAGTAGGGAAAACAAACAGACACAATAATTCTGAACGTAGTAAAAGAACAAAGAAAACATGTACTTCATTAAATGGTTGTAGAAAATTATGGATTATAGAAAAAGATCCTACACTAAGAGAAGACAAAATGCTTAGACAGCATACAACAGTTAAATAAAGAACAAAAATAGAAACAAATAGATATTTCCTATAAGAACTTGATAAGGAAAGTAAACAATGATTGTATCTGTAAGGTATGTTTGTTTTAGGATTTTAGGAGTAACTGGAATGACATACCATGGACACAACAGCCAGCATCACAGACGAATAACAGCAAAAATAGCTTATTTAGTACGGACATAAACAGAGAATGATAGACGATCGCCTACCAAAGAAAATATTCGATTGGCAGCCACCAAAGCGAAAAAACGAGGAAGACCGTAAACAACAGGTCTTGATGGAGTCCAAAAGGCAATGTCAGAGAGAAGTCTCTGACCAGGAGACTAGGCCGAAAGACGTAAATTATCACTGAAAAACTAAGGACCACGGCACTATCAACCGGACGTTGTACATAGAAATGTAGCCATAATTACCCAAACTAACAGCCATTGTCGGCTTAGAACCTTTCCACCTCAGTACGAAAATAAAAAGACTAACAGCCATTGACCAAAGAACTGGAGTGGAGCGTAAAGTCAGCAAATTCCATGGAAACCGGGACAACAAACTCTTTTTTTACATTTTTATAATTCATTCGATTATCGTTACCAGATCAATTCATGTCATTTTGTAATTAAGTTTTCATAAAATTGGATTATATTCTTAAGCAGAAAATTTTTTGAAAATAAATAATTTTTTAAAAGTTGAATCAAAAGTACGTAAATTTATTTATATATAGCACATAACACATAATTTATTAACATCATTACTTTTTTATTTTACTGTCTCTTGTCACATTAGATACATCTGGATACAGAATTGTTGTCATGTTGTACGTACTTGTTCTTTTTGCAAAAGCCATTCAATTACGTTCACCCGCAGGTCTAAAACACAACCTATTTTGTATTTTCTTTGTCATAATTTCATGTAGTCATGTCGAAAGTATAAACGATCATCGATGGCCAAAGCAAATGTTGAGGTGGATCCCCGCCAACTGCAGAACAAGGGGAAGACCGAGAAGATCGTGAAGACAAGAAGTAAAAGTGCGATGGATGATAGAGTTGTCTATGCAGATGACTGAAAATGTCGCAATTTGAAGCTAGGATGTAGCAAACGGCGACAGATATAATAATTCGTTATATAGTTATATAGGTGTTGTTAACATTTCATAAAATATGTTAAAAAAATCATTAAAATTTTAAATAAAAACATTATAATTATAACATGCAAGGGTAATTTTAAAAATGTTGTTTGTAAAAATACTCTTTTATGTTAATGTTAAAAATATGAAAAAAGACATCATTGACTGCTACATGTCTTTGTAAGGTAACACACTTTTGTTGTAACTTCTCTATGGATGTTTGGTTTCATATTGTTCTTTTTAGATGAACTGATGATGCTTTCTGAGCAGAAAGCGAAACGTCTTCAATAAATAGATGAAGTAGCCACCTTCTTTGTCTTTTATTTCTCCACTTTGACCGAAAAACCCACCACTCTTCGAGTGTACCTTAGTTTATTTTGGATTGACGGTCGTACTCGATATATATATATATATATATATATATATATATATATATATATATATATATATATATATATATATATATATATATACATATACTGTAACGATTGGGGTTTATAGAAAATAATTTATAAGTTATATACTACATAATATTAGATATAAAAAAGTATTTGATTATTTTAAATAAGTTATATACTAGAGAATTTTATAAAAATATATTTATGTGAGGGCATTTTAAGAAATTAGCATATAATAATTGTAAAAAGTTGTATTTTAATATTGTAAATATATATAAGTGAGTCATGTGCATAGGCAACCAAAAATACTCTCGGAGTAATTTGACAGATAGAAATTAATCATTTACGAATATAAGTGGGGTTATATTGTTTGAATTGTGTATTTTATTAAATTAGAGTGTTAGTTACTAATTTGAATGTTTATTCTGATCTGAAAAGCCTAAATGTCAACAAAATTATTAATAGAAAAGAATGGAATTCTCTGGATCTCCGGAGATGGCCATGTTTGCGAAATGGTTTGTTCCAGAAAATTCAGACAAGTAGTTAATGGAACAAATTGGAACATGATCTCTTACCAGATGGTTCTAGAAATCCAAAAACATATAAATACCCGTGATTTGGATTCAAGATGGCAGTTTTTGGAAGTTTTTAGTCAGAAGTCAGGCCAGTTTATTATGAAAGTTATTAGACACATTTAGTGAAGTAAATTGTTCAGAATTTTCAAGAAGTCAGTCAGAAAAGTTTAGTAAGAAATATGAAAGATTATTTGGAGTCAGAGAATCAGGTACAAATAGTCAAATTGTTTAATATAGTGAGTTAAATGAAGATTAAAAATTATGCATATAATTAATGCACATTTATAATTATACACAAATAATTATTGAAGATTAAAAAAAGTATATTGGAAGAAATTAAATTATATTATGATTGGAGATTAGTATAAATCAACTTATAATAATTGGATATTGGTATATTGAAAAGAAGAATAAATATAAATGGTGTTTGCTGGTTTGGTTGGTGGTGTATAAATGCTGGTGAAGAAAACTATATCTTAAATTGGTAGAAGCTGATAATTGAAAAAAGTAATTTCACAAAAACAAGGATAACCGAAGTACGAAGACATTCAGTGGTGATTAGAATATATATAGTGGAAAACAGTTCATTTAGGCATTCAGTGAAAGAAAGGTACAAAAATTTGTTAATATAATTTAGTTAGTGTTATAACAATTTCAATTTTGAAGATAGTTTGTTTAAATTTAACATTGTCTATAGAATTTAATTAGTTTTATAAGAACATCAATTTAAAGATAGTTTATTTTAAATTTACATTGGCTAGGTTAGATATATATGTGTGTTTCATAATAGTTATAATAAAGATAATTTAAAAAAGTACTTACAAGCTAATTCTTTGAGAACCGCGATAAAAACCCTATATATTATATTATTAAAAATACTCATTGCTCATCATTCAAACAAAAAACACATCATAACAATTTTGGCACCCAACGCGGTGGCTCTTTATTTAAAAGAATTAGTTTGGGAAGATAAGTGCTCTCATATAATTAAATTAATTTTCAATAGAAAGGAAAAATTATAGATTTTATTTTTAATTATATTTGAACAAGTAAAGTCTCAAAATGTCTCAAGGAAAGAAAGGTACAAGAAGCAAAAAGAATGAAGAAGATGTGGAAGTAGAAACACAACCTATACAAGAGGAGAGTTTAGTTCAAGTTCCACAAGATACTGCAGAAATGAATCCAGAAAGAGAGGAAAATGTCAATATGGCAGCTTTGATGTCATTAATGATGCAGATGAACAAGACAATGGAAGAGAATACGAAAAAAATGGAAGAGAATACGAAAAAAATGGAAGAGAATTCAAAAGAAGTCAAAGAAGACATAAAAAAAATAGAACAGAAAATGGAAGAGAATACGAAAAAAATGGAAGAGAATTCAAAAGAAGTCAAAGAGGACATGAAAAAAATGGAACAGAAATTGGAAGAGAATTATAGGAAATTAGAAAAGAAAATAGAAGATAATAATAATAAAATTGTAAAGCAAATAGAAAAACAAATGGATAAAAAACTTGAAACTGCAGAGAAAAAAGTAGCAAATGAAATAAAAAGTATACGGAATGACTACAAGAAAAGGATAGACAATGAGAGGACAGAAGTAAAGAGGATTATTCAAGATAATAAGATAGATATAGAACAGAAAATAGAGTTACAGAAATGTAACTTAGAAATAAAAATTAACGAAGACAGGAGAAACACAGAAGAAAAATTAGACTATATACAACAAAATATCCAAATAAATAGTAATCAAATAAGAAATGTGGAACAGAGAATAGATGATATTTCACAAATGAGAGACATAGGGAGACCTTACTTAAATTTAACAAATGAGACTGGGATTAAATTCTCTGGTAATATAAAAAATTTGCATCCTAGAGTATACATAAATAGTTTAAAACATAAATTAAGATTTGTGAATAATATTAATGATATTAAAGATTATATTAGAATGACATTAAATGACAATGCAGCAACTTGGTTTGCTAGTATTGAGAATGATTTAGATAATTTTCAAACATTTGAAAATAAATTTTTAAATTATTATTGGGGTGAATTAGAGCAAGCCAAGTTTAGAGAAATTCTATATTTTGGAAAGTATAATCAAAATTTAAAATCAAATATGGTAGATTATGCATTGAAATTGATAACAGTTGCAAAATATTTAGAACCACCACTTAGAGAGGATGAAACAGTCTTAAATGTATCTAGACATTTTGATGCTGATGTTGTGCAAACCGTAACTGTACAAAATATTCAAACAATAGATAGTTTTATTAATTTTATTCAAAGAATACAAAGAGGCAATATGACAAGTAATAATAACAACAGAAAAAACAACAATAACTTTCAATATAATAAAAATGATAATCAACAATATAGACAATCATATAACAATAATACTAGGTATGGTGATAGTTTACAAAATTTTAATAATACTAACAGTAATCCAAATAGACAGAACTTTAATAATAACACTAGTTATAATAGACAAAATTTTAATAATAATACTAATTATAATAGACAACATTTTAATAACAGTACTAATAATAATAGACAAGATTTTAACAATAGAAGAAATACAGAGCGACCTAACTATAACAGACAGGTAAATTGTGTTCGAAGGAATAGAAGCTGCGAAGACAGGGAACGAAATAGTACAAGGGAAGAAAATGTGAGTAGAAGTCATAGTAGGGAAAGACATAGGACATCAGATCCAAGTGGTCAGATACAATCTGACAATTCTAATAATCAAAATTTTGTGCAGTAAACTTTCTGAATTACAAGTTAGGCCATTGCTATTATGAAAAACCTTCTGAATTTATTTCTTTAGATGAAGAGAAAATTATTGAATCTATTATTTAATTTATATAAATGCTTTGGCCAAAAATAAAATGATTAAGATTATGATAGATACTGGTTCAGAAAGTACTTTAGTCTCGGAGAATTTTATTTTTAATACATTAAAACTATCAGATATAATAAAGATTCCAAAAATTAAAATTATTGGTGCAAATAATAAGAAGTTGGGTGAAATTGATAAACTAGCCAATTTTAAAATTAATATTCTTAATAAAGAAATTAATATGCAAGGATTTATTGTCAAGGATTTATGTGTTGATATATTAATGGGAAATGATGAATTGGAAAAGAAGAAAGTAAAGATAGATTTTGAAGAAAGAATGGTAACTTTGGAAGGGCAAATAATTAAATTTATGCAGAAAGATGAGGTGGAAGAAGGAATAAGAGTTGATAGGATATTATTAAAAGAAAATAATGATGTTTATGAAGAAGAAATGTATTTTGATGATAGGGAAATGTCCCAAAAGAATGTAAAGAATAATTATTGTAGTGAATATTTAAGGAATGGAAATTTTAAGCAGATGGATGCCTACGAGGCGGAGTGCGTAAAATTGGAAGCAAGGAATAATGAGTACATAATGAAGAATAATGTTATTTGTAAAGAAGAAGATATGATGAAAGTTTTAAATTGCCCTGAAGAATATAAATCAATAGTCATTTCCATATTGCAGCAACACAAGGGACTTGTCAATAAAGAAAATAGAATTGCACAAAATTATATCCATAGTATAAAAGTTAAAGAAGAAAAAGATTTTAAAACAAAATCATACCCAATACCATATAAATACAGAGAAGAAGTAAACAAAACAATTAATAATATGTTAGAAGTTGGGATCATTGAGAAGGCAGACACACGTTTTATTAACCCCATAGTAGTAGTACGAAAAAGATCAGGTGAAATCAGGTTATGTTTGGATGCAAGGAATATTAACAAGATTACTGAAAAGCAATTTGAAGCACCAATAAGTATAGATGGAATACTAGGAAGAATTACAGGAATGTCATTTTTCACTAAAATCGATTTACAGCATAGTTTTTGGTTAATACCACTAGAAAGAAAAAGTAGACAGTATACAGGATTTCAGATAGATGGAGTAGTATATCAATTCAAAGTAGTACCATTTGGACTTCAATCATCTTGCAGTGCTCTATGTAGATGTCTTCATGATATTTTGGATCAATATGAACAATTTGTAATTCACTACATTGATGATATATTAATTTTTTCTAAAACGGCTGAAGATCATGAGAAACACCTAAAAATTATAATAAATAGATTAGACAAAGTTGGACTAAAAATAAATCAAGAAAAATGTACATTTTTTCAAAAAGAAGTAATATATCTAGGGTATAAACTTAACACTAAGGGAATCGAAATGGATCCAGAACGGACACAAGTCATTCAGGAATATAAAACACCACACAATTTAAGAACTTTAAGAGGATTTATTGGAATAATTAATTATTATAAAAGGATGATACCAGATTTAAGTATAAAAGAAATTCCATTACTTGAACTACTGAGAAAAGGTGTAAAATGGAGATGGGATCAGAGAAGAGAACTAGCATTCCAAGAAATTAAAAACATTTTTCTGTCAAATTTGAAAATATACTATCCTGACTACACACAGCCATTCATATTAAGAACAGATGCATCAATAGAGAGATTATCAGGGGTATTATTACAAATACATGATGGGGTCGAATACCCAATACAATTCATTTCAAGAATCACAAAGCCACATGAAAAGGGTTACTCAGTTTCAGAATTAGAACTAGCAAGTATAATACACTGTGTCACAAAATTAAGATTTTATTTGTTGGGTAATGAATTTACAATAGAAACAGATCACCAAGCTTTAACGTCTATATTAAATAACAAATATGGAAACAGTAGAATACATCGGTGGAGTCTAATACTTAGTGAATACTGCTTTGAAATCAAATACATTTCTGGAAAATCTAATATAGTGGCAGATGCTTTATCAAGGTTAGAAAATACATCACAAAAAGGGCAGCGAACAATAAAAATTGAATTAAATCAATTAGTAGAAAGTACTGGATTATATTCTAAAGAAGAAATTATAAGAGATCAGATCAATTTGAGTGAAAAACAAAAAGTCCTTAGGAAAGATGGGGTATATTATAAAATAATAAATGGCATAGAAGTATATGTAATAACTAGAACTTTAGCAAAGAAAATATTGAAAAATTTACATAACAATTATATGCATATTGGTTCAAGAAAGCTATGGATGCTATTTAGGGACAATTATTTTGCAAAGAATGACATAAGTATAGCAAAAGAAATTACTACTCAATGCCCAATATGTCAACTAAACAAAGAAAAGAATTTCAAAAACCAGAACACATATAAATCTAATGTTGTATATGAAAAACTAAATACAGTTTCCATGGATTTTATTTCAAATTTAGTTCTCAGTCCAACAGGAAAAAAGCATATACTAGTGATAGTTGATTTATATACAAAATTTATTAAACTATATCCCTGCTCTAGAACAAATGTTAAAACATTAAAATTATATATTAATCAATTTTTCGAAGAAATAGGACCATTTAGAAATTGCATAATAGATAATCCTACATATTTTAACAACCAAAAATTTCGGACATTTTGTGAGAAAAAGGGAATCAACATTCATTTTACAAGTATCAGACATCCTCAGGCAAATCCTGCAGAAAGATATATTAAAGAAGTTATAAAATATTTAAGGATACTGTGCCAAAACCAACATGAAACTTGGCAGCAACATATACCACAAGTAGAATATTTTTTGAATAATACACATAATTTGAATACAGAGGAAGTACCAGAATATTTAATGTTTGGCCATATAGGAAACAGAAAGTGGATTAGTGAATATAATCAGGATATGTTAGAACAAGTAATGCAGAAAGTGAATAACCGAATTAGGAGGAAAGCTGAAAAATATATCAGAAGACAAAATCGAAATATAAAAAAACCAATCACATTTCAAAAAGGAGACCTAGTGTTAATTCGTTCACTTAGAAAAAGTAATGTTAAAGAAAACCGTTGTAAGAAATTACAACCAATGTTTGAAGGTCCATATACAATTGAAAATCAGAATGGACTAAATAGTTATGTGTTAATAGATGCAGAGAACAGACTAAGAGGCATATTTCATATCAACGACATTTTTCAATATCATGAAGAGATTGAATAATGATTTCTATACCTTTAACACAAATATAATAACACTAATAACTTACTGATATATCCATTTTATTCAATAGACTTGATTTGTTAAATGGTAGATGGTAGATTTCATTATTTTGAATCAATTTGACATCATACTTGTTGAATTTTGTATATATGGAAATTAATTTGTACCCTTAAAATCATAATTTGGGGTTAGACACAAAATTGATACTATAATTGCTATAAAAATGTCTTTCTAATATAATAAAGTGAAAAAACTTACCAATTTATATTGATGAAAGTTATTTTGAATGGAAATAATTCCTAGATTTTGTCTATAAATAAACAGAACACCATATCTATTATATTTTTAATTAAGGTTATATTTTATTCTCTGATATCGCATCCATTGCTCCATTTGACATGACAGTTTGACCATAGAATAGCCGAACTGTGATCCGTTGTTCTCTGTTTTGACATAGACAGCGAACAGGGATGTATTTAACACATTTTAAATAAAAAAAAAATTGATTTATTAAATTTAATAAGGTATGGGAAAATTAATATTTAAAAAAATAATAAGTAAATTATTTATTTTAAATATTATTTTTGGGGTATTGTAACGATTGGGGTTTATAGAAAATAATTTATAAGTTATATACTACATAATATTAGATATAAAAAAGTATTTGATTATTTTAAATAAGTTATATACTAGAGAATTTTATAAAAATATATTTATGTGAGGGCATTTTAAGAAATTAGCATATAATAATTGTAAAAAGTTGTATTTTAATATTGTAAATATATATAAGTGAGCCATGTGCATAGGCAACCAAAAATACTCTCGGAGTAATTTGACAGATAGAAATTAATCATTTACGAATATAAGTGGGGTTATATTGTTTGAATTGTGTATTTTATTAAATTAGAGTGTTAGTTACTAATTTGAATGTTTATTCTGATCTGAAAAGCCTAAATGTCAACAAAATTATTAATAGAAAAGAATGGAATTCTCTGGATCTCCGGAGATGGCCATGTTTGCGAAATGGTTTGTTCCAGAAAATTCAGACAAGTAGTTAATGGAACAAATTGGAACATGATCTGTTACCAGATGGTTCTAGAAATCCAAAAACATATAAATACCCGTGATTTGGATTCAAGATGGCAGTTTTTGGAAGTTTTTAGTCAGAAGTCAGGCCAGTTTATTATGAAAGTTATTAGACACATTTAGTGAAGTAAATTGTTCAGAATTTTCAAGAAGTCAGTCAGAAAAGTTTAGTAAGAAATATGAAAGATTATTTGGAGTCAGAGAATCAGGTACAAATAGTCAAATTGTTTAATATAGTGAGTTAAATGAAGATTAAAAATTATGCATATAATTAATGCACATTTATAATTATACACAAATAATTATTGAAGATTAAAAAAAGTATATTGGAAGAAATTAAATTATATTATGATTGGAGATTAGTATAAATCAACTTATAATAATTGGATATTGGTATATTGAAAAGAAGAATAAATATAAATGGTGTTTGCTGGTTTGGTTGGTGGTGTATAAATGCTGGTGAAGAAAACTATATCTTAAATTGGTAGAAGCTGATAATTGAAAAAAGTAATTTCACAAAAACAAGGATAACCGAAGTACGAAGACATTCAGTGGTGATTAGAATATATATAGTGGAAAACAGTTCATTTAGGCATTCAGTGAAAGAAAGGTACAAAAATTTGTTAATATAATTTAGTTAGTGTTATAACAATTTCAATTTTGAAGATAGTTTGTTTAAATTTAACATTGTCTATAGAATTTAATTAGTTTTATAAGAACATCAATTTAAAGATAGTTTATTTTAAATTTACATTGGCTAGGTTAGATATATATGTGTGTTTCATAATAGTTATAATAAAGATAATTTAAAAAAGTACTTACAAGCTAATTCTTTGAGAACCGCGATAAAAACCCTATATATTATATTATTAAAAATACTCATTGCTCATCATTCAAACAAAAAACACATCATAACAATACATATACATACATAACTACCTATATTACAAATTTTACGCTGCATCATTTTCTCCAATTAATCTCCAAGATCTTTGCAATCTAATTCTTCCACAAACTTTCAATTCAGTACTTCACTGATAGAAATAACCGGAAAAGTCTACCACGCGAAGCTTGCGGTAATGTTACCGCGGGCATTGGCTGCCGTCATGGGCAGTTAAAGAAAACTTTGTAAGTTTTTAACGTTATCTTCCCCAGCGGTTCGATTTCGAGATATTTATAACGACAGAAAGTAATCGAAAAAGTTGTTTACCAACTTGCATAAATAATATCGGATAGATGTCCTTACGGGTGGCATTGTATATTTACTACCGGATGTGATTTACAGTTGACCATAAATCGGGTTTTACAAAATATATGAACGTTTTAGAAGATTGCAAAGTCTTTTAAAAACGTTCTTTTAAACGCCCTTTATCAAAATAATATCTAAAATATATCAATGGAGTTTGTCAAAGTATTTACAAAAAGAAATACTATATTTATTACTTACTAAATATAGAGACTTACTATATTAAATAAAATTTTAAATACGTAATTTTATAAAAACGTAAATTAGTCCACATGGAGTAAAATCTAAAATACATTAAATTACATGTAACATAAAACACACAAACACATCATGAAAACAATTCGACATTTTTAAAAATTTAGTTATTATTTCAAATGTATATTAACAATTTGCTTATATTGGTGGTCTGGTAGACAATAATGTAATGGTAATGTGTTTAATGTTTGTATAAAATTTAGAACAGGGACACTTACAAAATGTTAAAATCAATTTTATTTAAAAAATTCATATCTCTCTTGTCGTTTATAGCGTTTGCACCGTTTTATGTGTATTTCTTCATATATTTCCCTTTTTTGTGTTTTGTTCTACTTTTAGAATTTTTGTTAACTTAAAGTTGAAAGTCTGTTCTTTTTTTTTCATGTTTGGTAAGGGCTGTCGTTTTCCGTTTATCATATTTATGTGTGTTTTTTTATAGAGGAATTTTACTTTTAAGTTTGCTAAAATATTTATTAGTAACCTTTATATGCTTTTTGTATATTATGTAAAGCAAATAAATATTTAAATTGTTAAAGACCTTCTTATGAATGGCAAGGTTAGGTATATGGATTGGGTACTATGAATTCTAGATTTAAAGATTTTGTGTATTATAAGATGTTGAGGAAAATTGTTTTTTAGCAGTGCTTGTTTTGCTTTGTTCACTGCCTGTTCTCTGTATTCTATTTCTGACAATATTATCGCTCTATCAGCAAGACCGATTACTACCGATTTTTCGTGAAATGGGATGATGCGAATTAAAATTGGTATATTTTGCAGACCAAGTATTTTTAGTGTACCATTCTGTGCGAATTATTTTATTCCCTCTGTGTAGTGTAACGTCAAGAAAACTGATTTTACAATTGTTTTCCCCTTCACTCGTAAATTGTAGTTTTTGATGGTAGCTATTAAATTTTTCTGGTATATATTTTAGTTGATTAGATGATATAGCCAAGATACCATCTACATATCTGTAATAAAATGGCAATATAGATTTTAGTGAAGTAATCACATATTCTTCGAGATCTTCCATAATGAGTTGGGCGATTACGCCTGATTAGTAAACCTTTCTAGTGTATAAAATTGTACCTTATTAAAATAATTTACATATTAAAATCAGTTTATTTTAGCTGTTTTATAATAATTATTAATTTATTAAATTTAAAAATGTATTTTTATTTAACAATGAAGTAAATTTGAAAAAATATTTATTCCTTAAAAAAATTTACTAGGTTCGCCTAGTTGACCTATTTTAATATTTTTTTAAGTGCCTTTAAAAGCTTGAGTCCGTCTCTATATACAAAAAAAATTCGACTTTTTAAAGTGTTTATTTTGGGCCCAGCATAATTTTGAAAATTTGCAATTTTTTGTAGACCCTGGATTGCATTATTATACAAAAACTGCTAAACCGATCCTAACGAAATTTAGGACACGTTTTATTCCTATTTAGTTTTTATAAAAGGAAAACTATATTTTTTGCATTTTTTTCTCAATTATTGCTACTTTTAAACAATAAACATTAAGTTTTTAATTTCTAGCTACTCAAATATTATATAAAATTAAACAACGAAACTTTTACCTTTTAAATTTTTTTTTGTACGTGCAATATCTCTCGAGATACAGACAAAAATATGGGCGCCAAATGCAAAAATTTTTGAATATTTTCGGATTTTTTTACAAAAAAAAATAAGCTTAAGACCTGAAACTGGTGCATACCGTAATTATTCCATGATCCACTTTATTGATAGAAGATACATCCTGAAGTGATTCCAGCAAAAAAATAGACTATTTTAAACTAAAAATAGACTAAAAACTATTTTATAGCGCATTTTAAAAACGTGTGTTTATTTTTTTATTATTTAAATATTTATATTTAAAATGACAAATCGATGTATGTGGAAATCAATTACCTGAGTGTTTTTCATCAAGCAAAACAAGCCCGGATCTTTTTTTTTATTTAGCACTTTGCATTATAAAATATCAAAAGTATTAGTTTATAAATGATAAATAGAGTCTCAGTAACCAACAGCTAAAAATCTTTTTGGGAATCCCTATATGTATTATATACTCTGTCTATCTTCTGATTTCCATTTTTTGTGCACCCCACCCTATATCAACATCTTGTAGATCCACAATATCAATCACGGACCAACTTTAACTGCCGAAAGTTACTCAGAACATGCATAAACCACTTTTCCACTAAATTTCTCATCGGGGAACACACAGGCCCAGTATAATACAGTTGCGGTGCGGACCACTCTACAAACTTCCTAATTGCCTTTTCGATTGCTCGCCGTAGAAGCAACTATTTCTCTCTTTTTGTCTGCTTAATGAAAAGCATTTGCGACTGATTGCTTATAGAAAGGGTTACTAGGGTAAGTGGTAAATAGAAAATTATACATAATTAATAGAAAAGTTAAATGCGTTAAGACATATGCTAAACCAATTATGACAAGACGCTGAGGAATCAATAAAATTCATTTTTAATATTATTTGTTATATAACCGTTATTAATTTACTAACCTATAATTCCCAAAAAAATTACTATACTTCTAGGGTAATTGATTATACCAAAATATTGTAAATAAATTACAGAAAAGGATAATATAGGTTAAGTTATCAAGAATGAATCAAAATTAAATTACAAGTCCAAAATAAAACACAAAAAACTTAACAGTAATGGATCTCAGATCATTAGTATCTGAGCAATAATAAGAATATATTATTAGACTCAAGTTAATCTTTAGATGGTACCACAAGCGTCATAAGAAAAAAAAAGAAAACGATCTGTTTTTTGTCATCTAATATGTCTCCAATAATATATGGAAATCTACTAGAACCGCTTTGCCTGAAATTGTCACTTATATTATCCAAAAGACAAAAAGTTTCCCTTATTATTTTTCTCTATGTACAGGGTTTCTCATTATATTTTGACCCCCACTTATTTTCCTTAATTTCGGGAATATAAAAAAAAGTTTCAAATAAAAGTTATATTATTTTATCTGTACCGACCAACAGTGTAGCAACAGACCAAATTTTGTATACAGGGAGTGCCCAATAAAATTCATCTTCAATATTTCAAATGATACACCTTGTATTTTTTATAGTTTTGAGTAGCCCTGCATTTCCTGATTACAAATATATAACATAGTATAGCAATAGTTTTGTCTTATAATGGCGTATGGTGTAATGGGGTACTACTATACTATACTAAGATAAGAAAAAATATATTTATAAAATATATATTTAGAAAGTCAACAAAATTAATGACTTACAATATTACATTTAAGATACAATACTACATTTAAGATTACAATAGATGCTCAAAGTGCCCTCCATTGTTATCAATGCACAACTAATATTCTCTCAAATTTTCTAATGCGTCGGATATTGTGTTATTATGACCATTTCAATTTTCAATTTCCGCACGAACTTTTGTCGTGATAGTGTTAATATTTGTATTTGGATCAAAATACACTTTTTCTTTTAAAAACCCATATAAAAAGCAATCACATGGTGTTAAGTCGGGACTATTTGGTGGCCATGTAATATCGGCCCTTATTGTCGATCCACACATTAAATTGATTATTCAAATGTTCTTCAACGGCTACGACATTATGTGGCGGTGCTCCATCTTGTTGCCATATCATACTATTTAATTGATTTTGTGTATAATTTTGATTTAATAACTCATCCACTTCTGTAATGACTGTGTCCAAATATGATTCCCCAGTTAATTTATAATCATAAAACAATGGTCCAACTATTTTGTTTTGAAATATTCTGCACCGCACATTTATTGATTTTCTTTATGACTTTTTTATCAGCTTAATTTTTCTTTTCTTATTATTGTTCTGTTCCCACGAATACCTATTTCTTCTATTAAAAATGCCTGAAGTTGAAAACTTTGATTCAACTTTGTCCATAAAATGTTATAAAAATAATTAGGATCATTGTTCAAATTTGTAAGCATGTCTTGAGAGAACTCTAAACGCTTTCTCTTATGAACATTGGTAAGTTCTTGTACCGGTAATATTTTGTACGGCTTATAGTTGTGCTTTTTTAAAACTCTATTGTATCGTCGCACGGCTTTTCTCTAATGCATTGGTAACATGGTTTAGCCTAGTTTCGAAATTTTCTAAAATAAAAATGTTATTATCGATTTAATCTATTATTTATGTATTTAATTTTTATCTTCAAAGTTAAGCAAAGTATTAAGATCTTCATCATCATTTCCTACGATAGTACGTTTCTTCCCTTCAAACATTTTTTCATTGATGACATGACGATAATTATATAAAAATGTATTTGCAGAGGGAGTCTGTCGATCTGGATAAATTAGCCTATATTCTTTTCTTGCCGCTTGCTTGTTTTTATTATTTTTTACATAAATTGAGAATATATCTGCTTTTTCATCTGCAGTATAACCCATTTCGATATGAGGACTGACAGTTTATTATAACTAATAATTGTTTCATTATGAAATGTCAGTTGCATAGCCACCTATGGTTACCCTTTTGTAGTACCATATGCCATTATAGAACAAAACTAATGTTACACAATGTTAATATTGGTAATCAGGAAATGCAGGGCTACTCAAAACTATAAAAAAATACAGGGTGTCCCATTTGAAATATTAAAGACGCATTTTATTGGGCACTCCCTGTATACAAAATTTGGTCTGTTGCTACATTGTTGGTCGGTACAGATAAAATAATACAACTTTTATTTGAAACTATTTTTTGTATTCCCGGAATTAAAGAAAATACGTGGGGATCAAAATATAATGAGAAATCCGATACAGAAAGCATTTGACCAAGTCTGGTCAAATTTGACCAGCGGGACCATTTGACATGCCCGACTGGTGAGGAAACTACTGGACATCGGTCGGACGATCGGACGATAAAGGATTACTCATATTTGTAGAGTATAAAAGCACAAAAATCAATCAATTATCTTAATTAAAAATAATAAGACATCTTATTTCGCTTTTTCACTATTTGTTACTGGTTCAGTTTCCTTTTTATTCTGACTTTTAACACGTCACTCTACTTTATACATATGATTTACCTTGATGAAATTACTGGACACAGTAACACCACAATTTACATTTCTTTTTTCCACTTTAGTTTAGCTAATGCCACAAGAAAACACTTTTATTTGTCCAATTTACTCGTAGTTTTGGTTTTTCATAATAAATTTGAAATTGTGTAAATAGCTATTAGCTTTACATACCATCCAAATTTTGAAACCAAATCTTATTAGGTATTTTTATTTATCATTTTTAATAGCCTTACTTTTTATAAATATATTATGAGCAGCATGACACTATAATATAAGACCATTAACTTATCAATATTAAGATTTTTGCGATATCAATAAACTTGCTGAGAATATTGATATAGGTTTTTACAAAAACGTTCTACTTTTATATCGTTGTCAGTAAGATCTAAGTTTTTTAATGTGTCTAAATCTAGTGTTGATGTTAAAAAATATTTAAAATGGTTACTTTCTTTCTGGTAGGGAATAATACTTAATCGCCAAAAGCAGTCCCAATAATTGAAACTGATTCCTGATTTGCTTCAAAGGAACTGTTATTATTTTTCCGTTCTTCCGTGTAAAAAGCTTTGTTAAACATTTTCTATCATGGCAGGAATAATAGGAAGATAAAATATTTCTTACTTACGTTTCTCTGGATTCCCATATTCACTCATATTAGTTATAATGTTATAAACGTCACATGTTTGTTAGTTGTAATAAAATAATCATTTTATTTTAATTTCTTTTGACTTTATTCATTTATTTATTTGTCTCTTTATTTTACTATTTTTAATCTAAAAATAGTTGGTGCTCAACTCTTTGAATAACTTTCTATATAATAAATATTCTGTTTACTAAATATTCCTTTATTCAAACCCCATTATTTTCTATGCCGTGAAACATAAAATTTCTATGCCCACTTCAGTCGGAAAAGTATATCTGTCAGTTGGCTACTCTTTGACTTTTGTCATGTAACTTCAATTCTAAAGAAAAGGAAGTTGTTTTTCATCTATAAAAAAGACATGCTCATATTGAAAATTAATTTTATATCGTTAAAACTTCTATGGGTTTTTTGGCCTGATTTATATATTTTTTTCTATCCCTCTTGCTCGATAGGGACATTCCCCTAAAACCACATGGTCAACTTTAGGGACTAATATAAAGCAGTAGGTGGCCACCGCTATGAAAACTCAATATATTTTGGAAGTATAATTCCAGCCAGTATCTGGACCTAGCAACCGCACTAGCTTCATTCTACAATTCATCCATCCAGCATTTGAAGTTAACAACAAGTAATCCTGTCCATGTAATTAAACACAACAATATTTGCCATAAGAATCATTTTAAAATTGTTGTAAAGCTATAGGCAAGATTTGCTCTGTTTGTTTTATTTCATTTAAAATTTTAATGTTATATTTTATTTAGAGACTTAGCTAGTATTTGTATTGCGCATGCCAAAGTTCAATCCGGTGTTCAACATTTATACAAGGTATTTTGTGACTATATAATTTTAAGTTGTCTAACTTCGTTATTAATAATTATATATTTATGCCATTTTGGTGATACCTATTTAGAGGCACCCTAAAGGCGTAGCAATCTTTACAACATAAAATCATTACCTACTATAAACTTCCTATTTTCGAGTACAAAAATGTTTCAAACTTTGTTAGAGGTAAATAATTTCGACTATATATATATATATATATATATATATATATATATATATATATATATATATATATATATGTATATATATATATATATATATATAACGAAACAGAAGTATTTGCTGACAACGTAAGGAAGTAAACGTTAAATAGTGGGTTTGCAGCATAAGTAAGTTTGTAAATAGTGAATTTTTTAATTAATTATACCAACGCCAACAATTTATTCATCACATCTGTAGCTCCCTGATGAAGGACATAACCAATGTCCGAAAGCTTGGAATAAAAATTTAAAAGAGTACACGTTTCATTTTTTATTGCTGCAAACTCACTATTTAACGTTTACTTTATATATATATATATATATATATATATATATATATACATATACATATATATATATATATATATATATATATATATATATATATATACATATATATATTTTAAATTAAATGTAAAGTTCTCACGTCTATCTGTTCTTACAAGGATTAATTTGTAAATGTTATTTTGATAAGTTTTCACCTTTTTGGTTGTTTTGTATTATTAGCACATATTTTTTTTATGAAAAGTTGGTAATCGGAATTTGCATTTAGAAATTTTGCATTCGGTATTAAATTTTACTACGTAGTATTTATTACAGTTTTAAACTATAAAAATGTTTCATTGTGTGCTATGAAAAAGTGTTTATTTGATTATTATTACTTAACTTTTGATCGATATTGTTGATCGACAAGTATCTGGTTTTCTTTTTATTGACTTCTAGACCCCATATATCGTACTTTTCAATTGATTTTTGGGTCATGTAGTTTAAATCGTCATAATCTTGACCCCATGTATCGTACTGTTCAATTAATTTTTGAGTTTTTTGATTTTTAACATCCTTGTTTCAATCCCTTTAATGTTACAAACCCTTTTGTTATTTGTGTCTTAGTTTTTATTTTTGCTCTGGATTGATTGTATAGTACTTTAATGACTTTTATTAATTTTGTTCAGTATTAGTACTTTCCATTCATTACCATAGCTTCTTCAGTGGAATGATATCATCGGTCGACGAACAACATAAAAATTTCTTGATCGTGCCATGTTTTTTTTTCTGTATTACTGATGGCCAAAAAAATGCAATACTTTGTATATGGTTATTTATGTAATTCTTTGTAATTTTTATATAAAAATATATATGCGATAAAGTTTTTACCTCGCTATCTTTTCTTTAACTAAAGTTTTTTCTTTTTTTTTTCTTGTAAAATCCAGAATAATAAGACAGTTTATTTCTGTATATTTAACTTTAATTTATTTGTAATTTTTAGTCATTTTCGATTGTTCTTGATTTACACAAAAAATTATAATACCAAGAGTTCGCGGTCGTCGGCAATTTTTTCATTTAAGCGACTTCGAAAAAGTACGCATTGCATGAAAGAGGCTGGTTTTAGTTTACAGGAAATTTCACGAAAAATTAAAGAATTAAAGCTAATTCATCAACGGTGTAAAATGTTTGAAAGAGGTGATCCAACGATGAGATTTATCAGCATCGTGGAGGTTCTGGAAGTCCTAGAATATTGCAAGGTAGTGATTTGCGCCATCTTAGACTGCTTGCTCTCAGAACTAGATGGGACAGTGTACATCAAGGAAGAGATGATTTAGTTGCAGCTACAGGAAGGATGGTCTCAAGAAAAAAAATTATTCAAAGATTTCTTGGAATGGGACTAAGAGTTTTCTGTCCGCATTTGGTATTACCTTTGAAACCACAGCATAAGGTTCCACGCTTATAATGGTGCAAAGCTCAGCAAAACTGGAATGGCCAATGAAATTGTGTCTGCTTCAGTGATGAATCTAGGTTTTGTTTGGGTGGCTCTGATGAAGGCATGAGGATACTAAGTGCACGTGCAATAAGTGCACTATGGTATGGGGTGCTATATATTTGGAAAGCAGATCACCTCTAGTTCTTATTAACGGCACTCTGGCAGCTCGACGATATATTGATGAAATACTTCAACTTGTTTTACATCCCTACTTACACTTACAAACCATTCCAAATGCGATCTTTGAACAGGATAACGCAAGACCTCATATTGTTTGTGAAACGATGGAGTTCATACAAGAATCTGGTGTAGAGATATTGACGTAGCCATCAAGATCAGCTGATTTGTCACCCATCGAACATGTCTGGGATATAGTAGATCGAAACCTAAATCGATTGCCACGTCCTCCAAAAACTAAGAAGACTTGTGGTATGCCATAAGAAGAATCTGAATAAGTATTCCTCAATATAATATAGACCACTTAATTCGATCAATGCCCCATGCAGTAACTAAGTGTATAGGAAATCAAGGAGGAGCCACTTATTATTATTTTTTTGACGAAAATATTGTTGCAAATTTATTTATAATGTCATCAAATAATATGAATATTATAATGTATATTTTTATAAGTAAATTTTAAAAAAATATTTTTCGTTCTAAGTGTTTTTAGGCATTTTTTTTTGTCATCAGTATATTTGGGTTAAGGAGACAATGTGGGTAATAGTAGATCCATATAAAATCCTGCTCGTTCTTCTGCTTCAGAATCTGAATATTCTTTCTGGATTCGATTCTTTAAAATATTCCCATATATTCTACTTATAGATCCTGTTTTAACTATTCCTCGGTAACTTTCACAATTTCTCGTGTCTCTCCTTTTATGTAATGTACCGAGATAAGCTGTTTTCCATTTCTTACTGATTTCGCTAAGAAATTGGTTAAAAATAACTTTAAATGTATCAGGGGTATTTCTAATCTAAGCAGGTCGTGCTGTATATATTACGTAATTATATTATAGTAACTCCGAAACTGTCCAATAATGTCAAATGAAATATGTTCAATAGCAATATATCCCTTATATTACATCGATTTTAGATATAATTAGTGTAATTTCATTAAATGTTTCAATTAAATATATTTACACTTTTTTTTACTAAGTTCTTTCTTTATCTCAAGACTACATTCTTCCCAGTTCTATTACTGTACGACATAGATAATATATTTTCCGTTAAATATATTTATAAATACCAAGTATACGTTAACCGCTATTAAAATAATTGTAAAATCAATTTCGGCGATAAAATACTTTCTAAAATTTGACCTTATTGCCAATTTACCTGTTCAGGTAACAAAATATTTGAGAGGAAATTAATATAATCATCAATTACCATTAAATTTATTCACGGCAGTAGAACAATACACCGAGGTAGAATTCGTTGTAATTTATAGCACAATAAGAGGAGTAATTATAATGGTATAAGCGCGTAAATATTTAGATTAATACTATATGTTTAAATAATTATTTAAACTGTGATTTAGAAAAGGACAATAAAAGCTAATTAATGTTAAAATAAGCATCAGAAGTATTTAGCATCTATTATATATATATATATATATATATATATATATATATATATATATATATATATATATATATATATATATATATATATATATATATACTGGGGTGCAAAATTAACCGGACACTTATGATTTTTCCTAAAAACTGGAGTTTAAAAGAGTTTAAGATGTTCCCAATTAAGTATTTAATAATAGACAAAATTTAAAAGTCAAATTTATTACAACTCAAGAATGTTACTCAGAAAAAACAATAAACAATTCAAAAAATTTAAAAATCCGAAAAGAAAAAAACATTATTTTTTATTTTAATATAAACATTTTTTATGGAAAACAATGTTTAGTAGAGTGTATTACCTCCACGAGCCCTAATTACGGCCCTTATTCGATCAGGCATACTTCGGATCAAGGTAGCAAAGTCTGCTTGAGGGATTTGCTCCCATTCGTCACGAACTGCTTACTCCAAATCATTCATGGTTTCAAACTCACCATGGTTACGTCGTCCCAGAATATCCCATGCATGCTCTATTGGATTTAAGTCTGCACTTCTTGGCGGCCATGGTAATAAACGAATTCCAACTTCATCCAAGTAATCCCGTGTTATTCTTGCGATGTGCGGACGAGCATTATCTTGCATTAGACGAAAGTTTTCTCCAATAAATGGGCAAATGGTACTACATGATCTTCCAAACATTGCTGAATACACCGTTGAGCGTTTAAACTGCCCCCTTGAATTGTAATAAGTTCTGTATGAGCCTCTAGGGAAATGCCTGCCAACACCATTATACCACCTCCGCCAAATTAAACTCTCGGAGCAAAACAACATTGCTGATAACGTTCACCAGTTCTTCTCCATATCCTATGCCGTCCATCCGATAAGTATCTGTGAAATCTTGATTCATCCGTGAAAAGCACAGCACTCCAATCGTCAACACTCCAAGAGAGATGTTCGCAAGCAAAGTGTAAACGTTGCCTCCGATGATCTGCTGTTAATAGAGGTCCCTTGACAGGTATTCTGGACCTTAATCCATATTCATTTAAGCGTCTTCGAACGGTATAAACGGAAACTGTGTTTCTATAGAGATTATTTAATCGTTGAACAAGTACTGGTGCTGATAATGTATGATCGCGTAATGCTTGTAACCTAAGAAAGCGATCTTTAACTTGACTTGTGGTTCTTTGTCTACCTTGATTTGGTCTCCTAGTGTATTGTCCTGTTTCCCGAAATCTTTGTATTGCATTAAACACTGTACTTCGAGAAATTCGTAAAGCATTTGCGATATAACGAATGCTCCGCCCATCATCCTGTAAAGCAATAGCTTGTGCTACTTCTTCTAGTGTCATAATTTTTTTAATGCAAGTTTTAAACAGGAGACAATCAAAAACCTAAAGCCGAACTTATAATCAGGTACAGTACCTCAATAAACTTAAATTAATACTAAGCCAATATTTCACATTAATAACAAAACGTATGTGTCAAAGTGTTTTTGTTCACAAAAAACATCTAAACAGGTTCAAACAAGAAAAAAACTTGTCGCTTTGTCGCTAATAAGGCACAAAATACAATTTCAAACAAATGAAACAAGTTTCGATCTAAATACCAACAGAAAACAAAAAAAATTGAGTGTTCGGTTAATTTTGCACCCCAGAATATATACATATATATTTATATATATATATATATATATATATATATATATATATATATATATATATATATATATATATATATTTATATCTGTTAATAGAGATTCAGTGAAAACCGAAAAATGGAAAAATGGTGGGCTCGCCCATAATGCGATGGTCGGCTATGTAAAACAAGAGAGATTTTAGTATATGACATTTAACAATCTAGAGATTTTAATATATACAGAATTAGTCAATCTAAAAAATTTAAAAGAAATGTTCATTATTCTATCGTTTTGTGTAGCAAATTTATAAGTAAAATGCCAATAAAATACTTTCGTCTGTTTGCGGGACCATTCCTTAACTACCTCTGCTGCCTCCTTAAATACCTCTTAACTATATCTACCTTTGCATCCTGATGGTTGATCAGGTGATATTTATTCGGTCAATATATCTACTGCAGTCGCCCTTACATTTAGTGACTTAGTTCATCTTTGAGTATAAATTTGACTTAAATATTATAAAATGATAGTAATAAAACTGGACATTATATTAAACATGCCGTTTATACTACGAGTATAAACAACTCGATTCAAAATAAATATTTTGATTTTACTGTGTTTTAAAATTTGTATTTTTACAATAATTCTTCTTGTCGCTCTAAATTGTCTTTAAGACATATTACCACCGATGAGACGTTTACGATTCTCTGAAAACAAGACTTATTGACAAAAACGACAATGACAATCGAACGTGCCGCGATAAAACTCTCTTCTTTTTTGGCCCATTCCGAGTGGGATCCGTCAATGTCTTTTCAACCTCTCCTGGACGAACGTAAATTTGAATAAAATCAATGGAAGCGAGGGAGCCAATGCAAATGCAATTCTTGTCTCCGGGGAACCCCCGACTTATGCCAATTACCGGCTGGGACGGGGAATTAAGTCGACAAGTTTAGGAAAGTGTCTTGGAAGAAATATAAATTTAGTCAAGTGAGATTTAAGTTTCAGTTTAATGAAAGTTTATGGACTGACATAAGGTTGATTCATTATAATAGCATAAAAATAAGCTACTGTAGTTTGGGACAAAGCAGTAAAAATAACCAATAATCTAAATATTTACTATCGTTTTCAACATAAAAATATTTGATGAGATTTTAGAAAAAAATCTGATTTATTCAAATGCTTAAGCACACTGTTTTTTTTTTTAATTCAAAAAACTAATTGTTGTAAGATAAATATAGCCTATATTGTAGATCCCTTCAGAACAATATGCTCAAGTTATACTCAAAAATGCAGCGATTTCTGTAAAAATCTATACTAATGTAGTTTTCTGTATTTTGTATTAAAAAAGTATGTAGAACTTTTCGAACTAGGGTAGTGTTCGATCGTCTTGTCATTTTATTGTATTCAACAATAAGTGCAGGGAAAATAAAAGCATTAAAGTTTCCAGGCATCTAAAAAGGATTTTTATTTTGCATAGCGAAGTTTACCAAACTTACTTTAGACATGAAAACATACTTTGTTATTTGAAATGTACATTTCATTCTTATACAGGGTATGATATTTACCTAGGGCTATCAAAACATGTATTTTCTGAAATTACTTAAAAATTTTTGGGAAGATATTTTTAATGTTTGTTCTAAAATCAATAAAGTTTAAACATAATTTATAATAACATAAGGAATACAACTTTCAGCAAGTTAGGTACCCATCACATGCAATATCTAAATATTATGTTTGTTTACAGTTCACTAATACGTAACCAAGACAATAGTACGTAGAGTATGGAAGAAATGCTTAAATATTTGAATAGGTATGTACCTTGTAACAGTTTTTCATTTTTCATATAAGATTTTTCACCATTCTTCACAATAAGAGCAGTCGAATAACCCTTGTGTTGGGCTGTTTGCCACGTCACAAGGTGAGTCGGCCCATCATATGGATGTGGAAAGAAAGAAATAGAAAGAAGTGGCAAAAAATATATAAGTTGTGTTTTTGTCGTAATAACAAACAATCAAAACAAAAAAAGGAAATTAAATGTTTTTAAACTAAGCGTAAAACAGCGGATATTGTTAGATTGTTATACCAGAACAGCAATTAGTCAATCTCAAAGTTTCTAGGATAACTGATTACAGAAACTAACCAGAGTGAAAGTTTAATTCACCAATTAAAGTTTTCACCAAAATATAATTTAAAATAAATTTAAAAATTAATAAAAGGTAGCACACAATGTTAAATTTATTTTTTTTGTCTGCTTAGACAAAAAATTTAAAGTTAATAGACAAGATGTATTTTATCTGTATCTTTTATTGTATCTTTTTATTTATTTTATTGTATCTTTTAAAAAACAAAGTGGGGCTCCTCGCGTACATTTGGACGTGGTAAAGTTGTTGAAAATATTCTTGACTGCACTAGCTCATGTATCCTCAATACGGGATCATACACCCACTTTAACATTGCTTCAGGTGCTTTTTCTGCCATCGATCTAAGTATATGTGATCCCAAATCGGCCCCCAACTTATCTTGGCAAACAGCGGACGACCTTCATGACAGCAACCATTTCCCTATAATTATACGTGACAACACCTATGACCAAGTTTCAGTAAGAAGTTATTGGTGCTTCAACAAGGCTAATTGGCCAGAGTTCTCCATAAAATCTGAATCTCTTATATGCAAATTACCTAACTCTAATAATATCGATGATTCCATAAAACTATTCTCAGATGCCATAATTAAAGCAGCACTAACTTATATTGGCAAAACCACAATTAGCTCCCGACATAAAGTTGTACCTTGGTGGAACTCTCAATGTGAACTAGCAATTCGACAATCAAAGACTGCGCTCAATCAATACCGCAAACATAAAAAGTCCTGAAAATCTAATTAAGTATAAAATGCTGAAAGCCAAAGCCAAATACGTTGTCAAACAGAGCAAGAAAACATCCTGGCATAACTATGTTTCGTCTTTGAATGATAACACAAATCCCTCCCAAATGTGGAAAAAAATTCGACAAGTTCAGGGACAAAAAATTAACACCAAAATTACCCATTTAATCTCTAACAGCACTTCTGCTCTAAGCACAATCTCTAACAGCCAAATTATTTGCAATACCCTGGCTAATACATTTGAGAAACAATTTCACAACAAACTCAAACCCCTAATTTCATCCTCTACACAAGAACCGCTCTCCTACAACCTCACTTCACAGCACTTACAGGATATCGACAATATTAATTCTCCTTTCTCACTTTCTGAACTTACATCTGCTTTATCCTCATGCAAAAATACTTTCGCCGGCCCTGATGATATCCCTTATATTTTTCTTAAAAACCTACCCAACCGCTGCCTCACTTTCCTGTTAGACATATATAACTCTATCTGGTCTTCTCAAATATTTCCTACTCAATGGAACACATCCATAATTATACTTATCCTAAAACATGGCCAAACACCAATCTTTCCTCAGTCCTATAGACCGATTTCTCTCGCACCCTGTGCAAATTAATGGAAAAGATGATAAACAGACGTCTTTTATGGTTTATTGACAAACACCAAATTTTACCTAAAGAACAATCTGGTTTTCGCCGACATCGTTCCACAAGCGATAACCTCGTCCTCCTTCATACCCACATCGCCGAAGCTATTATTAACAATCAAGAAGTGATTGCCTGCATTTTTGATATTGAAGCTGCCTTCGATAAAATACCTAGACAGATTATTCTCGATAAACTATTATTATACGGCCTTAATGATAATATTTTTAAATTCATCAAGCACTTTCTTAGCTCTAGATCCATCAGAGTCTCTGTAAATGGTTGCCTATCATCACCCCACATCCAACAAGACGGAGTCCCTCAGGGCTCTGTATTAAGCCCAACATTGTTTATTTTATCAATTAACCATATATGCCACAGTCTTCCCTCCCCAGTCAAATTTACTACATATGCTGATGATCTTGTAATTTATTGCCCTGGTGTTGCGACCACTACTACTTGCAAACTTTTCCAAACATCAGTGGACTTATTACAAAATAGATTGGCTGCCATCGACCTGTCCTTCTCATCTATAAAATCACAACTCATTAAATTCACCAGAAAAACACTCTCCACTGCCCCTATAATCTTAGTGAATAACCACCCTCTCCCAGTCGTCGATCACCGCAAAATTCTAGGACTAATATTCGACTCCCGACTTTGTTGGAAACAACATATTCAGGAAACTAGAGCAAAGTGCCTAAAACGTTTAAATATAATCAAAACACTTTCCCACTACCAATGGGGCGCTAGCGAATGTACATTATTAAAAGTATATATGTCTCTTATTCGCTCTAAACTCGATTACGGCAGCTTTATATATATATATATATATATATATATATATATATATATATATATATATATATATATTGACATGATATAGGAGAAAGAAAGGTATTGTTTAAAAAATTAATTTGTAAGTTATATACTAGATAATTTTAGATATAACAAGTATTTGGTTATTTTAAGAAGTTATATACTAGAGAATTTAATAAAAATATATTTATGTGAGGGCATTTTTAATAAATTAGCATATAATAAGTGTAAAAAGTTGTATTTTAATGTTGTAAATATATTTAAGTGAGCCATGTGCATAGGCAACCAACTATACAGTAAATTGACAGATAGAAATTAATCATAATACGAATATAAGTGGGGTTATAATAATAATGTTAGTTTAAAATGTTTAATTTATATATATTTAATGATTTAAATGTTTATTCTGATCTGAAAAGCCTAAATGTCAACAAAATTATTAATAGAAAAGAATGGAATTCTCTGGATCACCGGAGATGGCCATGTTTGCGAAATGGTTTGTTCCAGAAAATTCAGACATGTATTTAATAGAACAAATTGGAACATGATCTCTTACCAGATGGTTCTAGAATATCCAAAAAGATATAAATACCCGTGATTTGGATTCAAGATGGCAGTTTTTAGTCAGAAGTCAGGCCAGTTTATTATGAAAGTTAGTAGACACATTTAGTTAGTGAAGTAAATTGTTCAGAATTTTCAAGAAGTCAGTCAGAAAAGTTTAGTAAGAAATATGAAAGTTAGTTGGCGTCAGTGAATCAGTTACAAATAGTCAAATTGTTTAATATAGTGAGTTAAATGAAGATTAAAAATTATGCATATATTTAATGCACATTTATAATTATACACAAATAATTATTGAAGATTATAAAAGTATATTAGAAGAATATTGGATGGACATTGGAAGGAATTAAAATTATATTATGATTGGAGATTAGTATAAATCAACTTATAATAATTGGATATTGGTATATTGAAAAGAAGAATAAATATAAATGGTTTTGCTGGTTTGCTTGGTGGTGTATAAATGCTGGTGAAGAAAAATATATCTTAAATTGGTAGAAGCTGATAATTGGAAAAAGAAATTTCACAAAAACAAGGATAACCGAAGTACGAAGACATTCAGTGGTGATTAGAATATATATAGTGGAAAACAGTTCATTTAGGCATTCAGTGAAAGAAAGGTACAAAATTTTGTTAATATAATTTAGTTAGTGTCATAACAATTTCAATTTTGAAGATAGTTTGTTTAAATTTAACATTGTCTATAGAATTTAATTAGTTTTATAAGAACATCAATTTAAAGATAGTTTATTTTAAATTTACATTGGCTAGGTTAGATATATATGTGTGTTTCATAATAGTTATAATAAAGATAATTTAAAAAAGTACTTACAAACTAATTCTTTGAGAACCGCGATAAAAACCCTATATTATTAAAATACTCATTGCTCATCATTCAAACAAACAACACATCATAACATTATATATATATATATATATATATATATATATATATATATATATATATATATATATATATATATATATATATATATATATATATATATATATATAATAGAAAAATAAGAATAGGAACGTGGAATATCAAAACACTTCTAAGACCAAGCAAAATGGAAGAGTTGGCAAAAGAAATGATAAAATACAAGATGGGAATACTAGCGCTACAAGAAATAAGGTAGGCAGGAGAAGGGATGATTGCTAGAAGAAATTACACAATGTACTACGCAGGAGAAAGCAAACAGGGGCGCAATGGAACTGCCTTTCTAGTTAGTAATAGCGTAAGAGACAAGATTATTAACTTTAAAGCGGTTGATGGAAGAATATCATATATTAGAATGAAAAATAAACAAGCAAATTTAACATTTGTCAACATATATGCCCCTACTGAGAATGCCCCTGAAGAAGAAAAGAATGAATTCTATGAGAAACTTGAAGAATTGTACGAAGAAATACCAAAGAACGACATACTAATCCTGCTAGGAGACTTTAACGCAAAGATAGGGAAAGAAGACACGAACAGAGAAATCGCAGGAAAAGAAACGATCCATCAAAATACGAATAACAATGGCAGGAGAATATGTAATCTAGCAGCAGCAACCAATACTTTTATTATTAGCACTCAATTCAAGCACAAAAAAGAGCACAAAGTAACGTGGCTAATACCTGGAACAACAGATGGAAACCAAATAGACCACATCCTAATCTCAAAAAAATGGAGAACAATTGTACAGAATGTAAGGTCATACAGGGGAGCCAATGCTGATTCGGATCACATTTTGGTGATAGGCGACATGAAATTGAAGATACTTAAAGATAAAAACGACAGAAAGAAAAAAAAGAGGTGGAATCGGTCGAAACTAAATACAGATAATGCAAACAGAAAATTCTGCACTAAACTAGAAGAAAAACGACTAGTCCTAAAACCATCAAACATAGATAAAACATGGGAAGACATAAAAGATAGTATCTTAACAACAGCAGAGGAGACGATAGGACTAATGAAAGACAAAAAAAGAAAGGATTGGTACGATGAAGAATGCGAGCAAGCTAGTAAAGACAAGGATAAAGCAAGACACAGGTGGGTGGCCACAGGGAAACAAGAAGATCTCCTACACTATAAAGAGAAGAAGAAAGAGTCAGATAAATGCTGCAAAACAAAAAAGAAGAAATGGATAGAAGAATTACTGCAGGAACTCGAAGCCAATAGTAATGACAATGCAAGACTATACAAATACATAAAATCACAGAGAAAAAAAGAGATACCGGCAAATATTGGAAAAATGGAATGGGAAACACACTATAGAGAACTGTTTAAAAAGAAAGACGAGGCTGAAAATGCAGAAAATGAAGAACAAACAGAAAATAGGAATGAAGAACAATCAGAGCCTCCCTCATACAGCGAAGTATTGGCGACCATAAACAGATTAAAGACAAGGAAAGCAGCAGGGCCAGACGACATTATAAATGAGTTCTTCAAGAAAGGGGGAGAGGAACTAGCCCACAGAATCCACAACCTAATAGAACGAATATGGGAAGAAGAACGCATGCCGAACGACTGGAATTGTGGTCTGATAACACCAATCCCTAAAAAAGGCGACAAGACGAAATGCACTAACTACAGGGGAATCACGTTATTAAATACAATGTACAAAATATTAACTAATTTGATCAGACAAAGAATAGAAAAAGAAACTAGAACAAAAATAGGTGAATACCAACATGGATTCAGGGAAGGTAAGTCAACAATAGATGCAATACACATTGTAACGCAAATCGTCGAAAAAAGTTACGAGCACGGAATAGATCTACATATACTGTTTATTGACTACAAGCAAGCTTTTGACAGTGTAATAAGGGAGGAGCTAATTAAGGATATGAATCAATTAGGCATCCAAGAAAAACTAATAAGTCTCACGAAAATGACGATGAAGGAATCCAAGGCACGAATCTTAACAAGGGAAGGCCCGTCAGATGAAGTACAAATGGAGGTAGGTGTCAGACAGGGAGACTCCCTGCCAACAACATTATTTAACATTGCCATAGAGGGGGCAGTAAGAGCAGCCAAAATTATGGGAACGATTATCGAATCTTCAGCCCAACTGATAGCGTATGCAGACGATATTGCACTGGTTACTAGAGATTTAAAAACCATGCAGAACATAATATTAATACTAGATAAAGAAGCAAAGAAGAGAGGGCTAGTAATAAACCAAAGCAAAACGAAATACCTCAAGTGTTCAAGAGAGAATACGAACATAGAGAAAGAAATTAAGCTTGGTGCATATACATTTGAAAGAGTACACCGTTTCAAATACCTGGGAGTGATGGTGAATGACAGAAATGATAGAACGGATGAAATAAATGAACGCATCCTACTGGGTAATAAAACCTACTGGAATTACCAAAAATTCCTGAAAGAAAAGTACATTAGTAAGAAAACCAAATTAAAAATTTACAAGACTGCAATCAGGCCAGTGATCACCTATGGTGCAGAGACGATGTGCCTAACACAAAAAGATGAAATGAGGTTGGAAATCCTAGAGAGAAAGATAATTCGACGAATAATGGGACCGGTGAGAATAAGTGTAGGCGAATTTAGAAGATTAACCAATGAAGAAATTAAAGAAGTCATCGAGGGTGAAGACATAATCAAGTTCGTGAAGACGCAAAGGCTTAGGTGGCTGGGACACATAGAAAGAGCTAACCCAGACTCTACCCTAAAACGAATAACTGGATGGAGACCAACAACAAAGAGACCAAAGGGGAGACCCAAAACAAGATGGAGAGATCAAGTCTTAGGAGACATAAAGAAGCTGAGAATCTACAATTGGAAGGAGCGCTGTAAGGACCGGAAAGAATGGAGGAAAATTGTAGACAATGCCAAGTCACACACGCTGCTATAATAATAAAAAAAACAACAGCGGACTGATTCTCCGCAATAAATAAATCCGCAATAAATAGCCCAAAAGGGCGGCAAACACTCCGCCAGGAGTGAATAAGCCATGATGATGATGATGATATATATATATATATATATATATATATATATATATATATATATATATATATATATATATATATGTCAGCATCCAAAACATCCTTACAAACCCTTAATTTAGTGCATAATACTGCTATCCGCCTCTGTTTAGGAGCAGTCCAGCTGAGAGCCTCTACCGCGAAGCCAACGAACCTCCTCTTTGGCTTAGGCGCCAATATCTCCTCCTTTCTTATGCTGCCTCTACTTCAGCTAACCTTTCTAATCCAGTACACACACTGTTGATATTAGCCAACTATACTAGTACTCACCCTCCTGCTCCACGCATACACACTATCGCCCTCCTACTTCCAACTTTAATACCACATATAAATTTATCCCTAACTAAACCTCTCCCGATCCCGCAGAATTCTCCTTGGACCAAAACTTTACCGAAATTTAATGTGTCACTTACAAAGTTTAGTAAGGCAGAAACCAACCAGGATTTGATTAAGAAATCCTTACTAGAAATTCTTAATTTTAAGAAATTCGATCAGGTACTCTACACTGACGCATCAAAGAGCGAAAAGGGGGTTGGTTGTGCGGTTACCACTATGGAAACAGTCGTTAGTTCATGTCAAATACCTGCCACATGCAGCGTTCACACTGGTGAACTGTATGCTATTTACCAAGCCTTCAAACTCTGTACAGCACCCAATCAACATATTGCCATCTGTACAGACTCCCTTGCCTCTATTCAGTCCATCAATAATCTATTTACTTATCACCCTCTTGTAGAAAAAATCCATGAGACTTACCAAAATCTTATCATCCACGACATCCATATCACTATCATATGGATTCCCTCCCACATCGGTATTATGGGTAACGACAACGCCGATCGTAAGCCAATCTGTCACTATTGCCAATCTCCACTAAGTGTTCTACACATCCTTGTGGACTGCCCTCATTACAATAAACGACGCCAAGAACTTGGCATGAAGAGCGACATCACAGATATATGTTTTCGTTTAATTTTAATAAATCATTAATCATTAATTTCCTATAAGATTTTATCTAACAAATATTGTAAGACAATACGCGGTTTTATTTAAGTTTTCTTCATCAATTCCTTGAACTGAACATACTTCTATACAATTAATGCTAAAAAGGCACAATACACAGGCAAACTTTATTGTTGCGTCAATAAGATAAAGTATGTATTCTATATTTTTCCTTCAAATTTTAAACGTATCTTCGTCACGGTTACATGCCATTTTGACAATAAGACAGGTGGTTATGATGCTTACCTGAAGTGGTCGTTAAACGGATAATTTAACATATTTAAACATCATCAGTAATTCATAGACGAATCATTAGAGTGGTCGCTATATAGACGTGATAGCTCAATAGAGGAGCAGTTAGCGGAGGATTTACTTGAATGATCATATTGAAATAAAGTTGATATTGTCTGTTTACTCTTTAGTGAATATTCTTTTAACCTAACACTATAAAAATGCCATTACAAAGAGACTTTTATAAGAAATTCCTTTCTGTCAGATCTTTTAATTTTTTGCACATAAAGTTGCACACCTCTGATGTGTCTGCAAAATTTAACATGCCTAATGTTGAGAACGGCTGATATGAAAACACCAGCCTCTATTTTTCCTACAATTTCGCTCACATAATTTGCCGTCACGGTTTTACGTTCAAACTGATGGCTTTCTATCGTACTGGAGCTGTTCCCGCGAAGAAAAAGAGAGTAACAACAGGAGAACGAAGTGCACTAAACTAAGCTGGAATTATAATGAAGACAAATGGGATTGCATTAACGTCGATGTCGTTATGAGAAAAGCTCGTTCCGAAGCCAGTGTTGGTTAATTTTAGTTTTTTTACTTATTTGTTACCTAAACACAAAATTTGCACAAATGTTTAATTTTGAATTGGAAAACATTTTAGTTCTATGAAATACATGAAACAATTTTACCAAATAACCGTAATGTTTGTAATTACGAAAAATTAAAGGAACTTTTACTTTCTAAATTTTCAAAAAATCGATTTTTGTTTATTTACTTAAAACGGACTACTAAAGCCAGTGTTGGTTATTTTTAGTAATATATTCAACATCTTCGAGCTATTACTTCGCATTGGATTTTATTGCATAACTTACTTCCTTTACTTCCTATTTTACGCTGAGTCGTCCCTAGTTTCGACCCTGGTCATTGCAGTATATAAATTAATTCTCTTAAAACTCACCTTCCAAATTTCCAGTGTACACAACCGTCGGATCGAACTTGATGACGCCTCCAGTCGATTCGAAGGATATATCGTTGGCAAACAACTCCTCGTCGGGAAAGAGCCTGAGCTTAAATAACCTGAAACAAGATTCAAAGGTTAGCTATCTAATCTCATTACCAAAGCAAACATTGTCCAGTTTATTGAGCCCAGAGTGACATGAGCCGGGAGTATTAAAGGGCCAGGAAACGTGAGAGAGGCGGGCAGGTTTAGATTGTGAGTTTTAAAACAAACTGGCAAATGTATGTTTTTTTATATTTTATTATAATAGGAAGTAAAATAGTGGCAATCGATCTATATAAAAGGTTATGATGACAAGCCACACCGTTTGTCCAGTAAACTAACGACGCCATCTAGGAAATAAATCTAAATTACCACTATTTGACATTTTAATCATATTTTGTTCTTGAAACGATACGTTTTATAAATACTATTATTAATATTTTTAAGGTACGATTTAATACAAAATAATTTAAAGTTTTATAAAAAATTTTGAATAAAATCCTTTATAAAAAGGTATATAAAAAACCCAGTTGGGCTATGTTGAATTGACAAAACGTTTTCGGAATAAATATTCCATCATCAGTGTCCTAAAATAGTATTTAACCACTTAATTAAAAAGAACATGAAATAATTTAAGTTTTGACTAAGGTTAATGTAAAAATGTGGTTAATACTTACTAGTTAATACATGGATGTAGCCACTAAATATGTGGGTAAAAACCCTTTAAAAATTATTAAATAAAATTTGGTTTACATTATGTCTAATTTACAGTTAAGATGTTAAAGTTACCGTTGGATTGGTAACATGGCGACATATGACTCTACATTAGTTGCGAGTCCTGAGACGGTATGTCTACGAAAGATTGAAAGATTGTCATTTCAATCAGTTGCTTTGACAAAGTCCTCGTAGATATACCGTCTCAGGACTCGTAACTAATGTAGAGTCATATGTCGCCATGTTACCAATCCAACGGTAACTTTAACATCTTAACTGTAAATTAGACATAATGTAAACCAAATTTTATTTAATAATTTTTAAAGGGTTTTTACCCACATATTTAGTGGCTACATCCATGTATTAACTAGTAAGTATTAACCACATTTTTACATTAACCTTAGTCAAAACTTAAATTATTTCATGTTCTTTTTAATTAAGTGGTTAAATACTATTTTAGGACACTGATGATGGAATATTTATTCCGAAAACGTTTTGTCAATTCAACATAGCCCAACTGGGTTTTTTATATACCTTTTTATAAAGGATTTTATTCAAAAATTTTTAATATATGGTATACAGCCAAATACAGGAACTTTGTTTCCTTGTGGATTTTAAAGTTTTATGTTGGTTTAGATTTAAAATTTTAGCGTCACCTAGGAAATAAATCTGAACAGATAAACTGACAGATAAAATAAATTAAAATTATCTGACATATAAAACACAACATATTTATTTGCCAAATAAAGTACTGAATAAAAACTTACCTGGAAAATAAATTGTGTTTATTGTAGTTCGGTATTATGTTGTAGGTTATTGCGAAATTAAAAATATAACCTTAATATTGTTGTTTAATGTAGGTTAGAGACATGGATATTAAAAGATTTAATGAAATCGGAGAGTATGATCAGTGTGATGTTTAATGTTTACAAACTTAGTGTAAATATTGTAAAGAGTTGATAATAAATGATTATAAAATAGGTGTATAGGCATTTAATATTTTCATAATCTTGATGATTAATTAATGGATTAATTAATATTTTTCAAGAGATATTGGTGCTATTGATTTAATAATAGTAGTATCGGATTCCAAGATAAAACATATGCACATAGCACCTAGATTGTCTCTTTTAATAATTATAAAATAAATTCAATTATTATATAAAAAATACTTAAGTATACAAAATATCCAGAGTGTAGTAGGCAATTTTTAAAACTTTCAATAAATCTTCTATGGAATATATAGAATATTGATTTTAATTTCTGACAATTTCGTGATACTTATAGAATATGTTTTTCTAGGTACCTACCAGGTAGGAATAAATAATTCTGTATTCTTGATAAGTTTAAATTAAGATAATAGAAATGGGTTCTTACAAGGAGATTCTGATTATACAGTAAAACTATTTTTAAGAAGTCCCCTAATCAATCCAATTTCTATAATAAATTTCATATTAGAACCAGATATGCAACATATTTTTTATGTATTAGATAGAAGGTTTAGGTATTATTTCATCTAGTGGAAGTGGCTGTGGCTCCGAGCATAACCTATAGTGTATTTTTATGTATGAGAGAGTAATAAAACAATAAATTATGTATGCAAATCCCCAAACTGTTGATACGGGTGACTCAATGAAAAACAGATATTTGTCAACAAGTTTACAGAGGTATATAAGAAAACAATTTTAAATTGAGTATGACCACCAGGTATAAAGGTTGGAGCAGAATAGAATACAATAGTTGTGAGGGTTACTAATCCCTAAATAAGGTTGCCAGTGTCGGAGTGATGGAGGTTAACAGGTACTAATGAATTTGCATGAAATGTAAGATGTTTATTTTATTGGTTATATATAACCAATAAAAGTTTAATAAGTACCTACCTATTTGCAAAATAAAGTTTAATTCTTTAGATAAAATAAAACGTTTTATTTTATCTATTTGCAAAATAAAGTTTAATTCTTTGCCTATTTGCAAAATAAAGTTTAATTCTTTAGATAAAATAAAACGTTTTATTTTATCTGAAATGAGTGCATTCCACGAAGTAAGGGTTTCAACAATCAAACATTTAATTCTTTAATTCCAGGAATCTACGACAGTAATTGACTAGATAATTACCTTCTAAACTTATTTCACAGAAAATGTGATAGTGGGTTTTTCCATTTTGTATATAAGAAGGTCCAAGTGGCGTATTCAAAATTCTTAACAGTTCACTAAAAGTAGGTACTTCAGTTGCAAGGTGCAGTTTATTGTGTATACTAGTGTTATGGAAAATTTGGAAGTGCCGTGTAAACGCCGAAAAATTGGCCCTCTAACAGTTAATGAAAAAACATTAATATTTAATTGTTTTAAATCATTTACAGACAAACGTTTATGTGAAAGTGTTGATGAGACCGTTGAGTTAGTTAGCAGTACACTTGGTGTTGGGAAATCTACGATTTACAGAGTTATTAAAGAAGAGAAATGTGGTAGTTTTCAAATGCCACGTAATGCTCCAGGGAAACCAAAATTTCAAATAGAATATCATTTTAAAGAAGGACTTCGACGGAAAGTGCATGAATTCTTCTTTAGACAAGAATTTCCAACATTGGATAAAGTTCTTGTCTCAGTTCGAGATGATAAGGATTACCCAGAAATGAGTCGAAGTACGTTATGGAAACTTTTAAAAGAAATAGGCTTCCGCTGGAAAAAGAATCCCAGAAAGTCTATTTTATTAGAAAGAAGCGATATTGTCATATGGAGAAGACATTTTCTAAGAACCATAAAGGAAATGAGAAACCAAAAAAGAAAAATATTTTATCTTGTTGAAACATGGATCAACGAGGGTCATACACCAAATAAATTTTGGCAGGATGAAACTGTTACAAGTCAAAGGCAGCCACTTCCACTAGATGAAATAATACCTAAACCTTCTATCTAATACATAAAAAATATGTTGCATATCTGGTTCTAATATGAAATTTATTATAGAAATTGGATTGATTAGGGGACTTCTTAAAAATAGTTTTACTGTATAATCAGAATCTCCTTGTAAGAACCCATTTCTATTATCTTAATTTAAACTTATCAAGAATACAGAATTATTTATTCCTACCTGGTAGGTACCTAGAAAAACATATTCTATAAGTATCACGAAATTGTCAGAAATTAAAATCAATATTCTATATATTCCATAGAAGATTTATTGAAAGTTTTAAAAATTGCCTACTACACTCTGGATATTTTGTATACTTAAGTATTTTTTATTTAATAATTGAATTTATTTTATAATTATTAAAAGAGACAATCTAGGTGCTATGTGCATATGTTTTATCTTGGAATCCGATACTACTATTATTAAATCAATAGCACCAATATCTCTTGAAAAATATTAATTAATCCATTAATTAATCATCAAGATTATAAAAATATTAAATGCCTATACACCTATTTTATAATCATTTATTATCAACTCTTTACAATATTTACACTAAGTTTGTAAACATTAAACATCACACTGATCATACTCTCCGATTTCATTAAATCTTTTAATATCCATGTCTCTAACCTACATTAAACAACAATATTAAGGTTATATTTTTAATTTCGCAATAACCTACAACATAATACCGAACTACAATAAACACAATTTATTTTCCAGGTAAGTTTTTATTCAGTACTTTATTTGGCAAATAAATATGTTGTGTTTTATATGTCAGATAATTTTAATTTATTTTATCTGTCAGTTTATCTGTTCAGATTTCTTTCCTAGGTGACGCTAAAATTTTAAATCTAAACCAACATAAAACTTTAAAATCCACAAGGAAACAAAGTTCCTGTATTTGGCTGTATACCATATATTAAAAATTTTTGAATAAAATCCTTTATAAAAAGGTATATAAAAAACCCAGTTGGGCTATGTTGAATTGACAAAACGTTTTCGGAATAAATATTCCATCATCAGTGTCCTAAAATAGTATTTAACCACTTAATTAAAAAGAACATGAAATAATTTAAGTTTTGACTAAGGTTAATGTAAAAATGTGGTTAATACTTACTAGTTAATACATGGATGTAGCCACTAAATATGTGGGTAAAAACCCTTTAAAAATTATTAAATAAAATTTGGTTTACATTATGTCTAATTTACAGTTAAGATGTTAAAGTTACCGTTGGATTGGTAACATGGCGACATATGACTCTACATTAGTTGCGAGTCCTGAGACGGTATGTCTACGAAAGATTGAAAGATTGTCATTTCAATCAGTTGCTTTGACAAAGTCCTCGTAGACTTTAAAGTTTTATGTTGGTTTAGATTTAAAATTTTAGCGTCACCTAGGAAAGAAATCTGAACAGATAAACTGACAGATAAAATAAATTAAAATTATCTGACATATAAAACACAACATATTTATTTGCCAAATAAAGTACTGAATAAAAACTTACCTGGAAAATAAATTGTGTTTATTGTAGTTCGGTATTATGTTGTAGGTTATTGCGAAATTTAAAATATAGCCTTAATATTGTTGTTTAATGTAGGTTAGAGACATGGATATTAAAAGATTTAATGAAATCGGAGAGTATGATCAGTGTGATGTTTAATGTTTACAAACTTAGTGTAAATATTGTAAAGAGTTGATAATAAATGATTATAAAATAGGTGTATAGGCATTTAATATTTTCATAATCTTGATGATTAATTAATGGATTAATTAATATTTTTCAAGAGATATTGGTGCTATTGATTTAATAATAGTAGTATCGGATTCCAAGATAAAACATATGCACATAGCACCTAGATTGTCTCTTTTAATAATTATAAAATAAATTCAATTATTATATAAAAAATACTTAAGTATACAAAATATCCAGAGTGTAGTAGGCAATTTTCAAAACTTTCAATAAATCTTCTATGGAATATATAGAATATTGATTTTAATTTCTGACAATTTCGTGATACTTATAGAATATGTTTTTCTAGGTACCTACCAGGTAGGAATAAATAATTCTGTATTCTTGATAAGTTTAAATTAAGATAATAGAAATGGGTTCTTACAAGGAGATTCTGATTATACAGTAAAACTATTTTTAAGAAGTCCCCTAATCAATCCAATTTCTATAATAAATTTCATATTAGAACCAGATATGCAACATATTTTTTATGTATTAGATAGAAGGTTTAGGTATTATTTCATCTAGTGGAAGTGGCTGTGGCTCCGAGCATAACCTATAGTGTATTTTTATGTATGAGAGAGTAATAAAACAATAAATTATGTATGCAAATCCCCAAACTGTTGATACGGGTGACTCAATGAAAAACAGATATTTGTCAACAAGTTTACAGAGGTATATAAGAAAACAATTTTAAATTGAGTATGACCACCAGGTATAAAGGTTGGAGCAGAATAGAATACAATAGTTGTGAGGGTTACTAATCCCTAAATAAGGTTGCCAGTGTCGGAGTGATGGAGGTTAACAGGTACTAATGAATTTGCATGAAATGTAAGATGTTTATTTTATTGGTTATATATAACCAATAAAAGTTTAATAAGTACCTACCTATTTGCAAAATAAAGTTTAATTCTTTAGATAAAATAAAACGTTTTATTTTATCTATTTGCAAAATAAAGTTTAATTCTTTGCCTATTTGCAAAATAAAGTTTAATTCTTTAGATAAAATAAAACGTTTTATTTTATCTGAAATGAGTGCATTCCACGAAGTAAGGGTTTCAACAATCAAACATTTAATTCTTTAATTCCAGGAATCTACGACAGTAATTGACTAGATAATTACCTTCTAAACTTATTTCACAGAAAATGTGATAGTGGGTTTTTCCATTTTGTATATAAGAAGGTCCAAGTGGCGTATTCAAAATTCTTAACAGTTCACTAAAAGTAGGTACTTCAGTTGCAAGGTGCAGTTTATTGTGTATACTAGTGTTATGGAAAATTTGGAAGTGCCGTGTAAACCCCGAAAAATTGGCCCTCTAACAGTTAATGAAAAAACATTAATATTTAATTGTTTTAAATCATTTACAGACAAACGTTTATGTGAAAGTGTTGATGAGACCGTTGAGTTAGTTAGCAGTACACTTGGTGTTGGGAAATCTACGATTTACAGAGTTATTAAAGAAGACAAATGTGGTAGTTTTCAAATGCCACGTAATGCTCCAGGGAAACCAAAATTTCAAATAGAATATCATTTTAAAGAAGGACTTCGACGGAAAGTGCATGAATTCTTCTTTAGACAAGAATTTCCAACATTGGATAAAGTTCTTGTCTCAGTTCGAGATGATAAGGATTACCCAGAAATGAGTCGAAGTACGTTATGGAAACTTTTAAAAGAAATAGGCTTCCGCTGGAAAAAGAATCCCAGAAAGTCTATTTTATTAGAAAGAAGCGATATTGTCATATGGAGAAGACATTTTCTAAGAACCATAAAGGAAATGAGAAACCAAAAAAGAAAAATATTTTATCTTGTTGAAACATGGATCAACGAGGGTCATACACCAAATAAATTTTGGCAGGATGAAACTGTTACAAGTCAAAGGCATGCTTTTGTAAATAACTTATCTACTGGTTTAAACCCACCATCAGGAAAGGGACGCAGGCTGATAATAGTACACATTGGCAGTTCAGACGGTTTTGTTGAAGGTGGTTTATTAACTTTTGAATCAACTCGTACCGGTGACTACCATGAAGACATGAAAGCTAATGTCTTTCAAGAATGGTTCGAACAAATGATAGATCTTCTTCCTAAGAACTGTGTAATAGTAATGGATAATGCAAGTTATCACTCCAGACTTATAGAAGGACTGCCCACAACCAAGTGGTTAAAAAAAATACTTGCAGAATTGGCTGAGTTCAAAAAATATTACGTACCATCCCGGATCTATAAGAAAGGAACTTTATTCATTGTGTGCCTTCATAAAGAAAAATTTTAAAAATACGAAATTGATGAAATTGCCAAAAATCGTGGAATGACAGTACTTAGATCCCCACCATATCATTGTGAATTAAACCCGATTGAACTGGTATGGGCACAGATAAAGAGTGAAGTTTCAAGAAAAAATACCACTTTTAAAATCCATGATGTTAAACAGTTGTTTTTGGAGGCCGTAAATAATGTAAAACCTGAAAACTGGGAAAAGGCAGTAAATCACACTATTAAAGAAGAGGAAAAAATGTGGAAGCTGGACAATATTACTGATAAAATGATCGAGCCAGTTATTATAAATCTTGGTTCTGAAAGTTCATCTTCTGAATCTAATTTGGATTTGTAACAAGTAGCTGTAAGTTTTATATTAATATTTTTATTCATCTATTTAACATACCTTAGACGGTTTTAAAAACTCTTTTTCTCTTTTGTCATTTTTAAAAATTAAAAAAAATGTGAATTTTTTAAAACCCTTTTTAATGTAGGCCAGTCAGTTCTAATATAGTGTGTGATAAAAGAGGTCACTTTTATTTACATACACATAACACTTTATAACACTGAAATAATTCATTTATTTTTTACAATTATTCAAAGTAATTTTTCAATTAATCTTGAGCACGCCCATGGAGTGGTCGGAGCTACCAGTTAAAATTATGCTAATTACTCTCTCGTTCATAAAAATAAACTATAGCGAGAGATCAAAATTGACAGTTGAAGACAATTTTGAAGTTGAATTGTTAAATGAAAACAATATTGAACTTTTTGAAGTTGAAGATGTTTAAGCTAAGCTTATATAATATTTAAGTGTTATGGAAAAACCTGAGAAGAATCCTTAAACGTGTAATATTTTTTTATTCGTTATTAAATTTTTCTTTACATAATTTAATTTATTCCTGCCGCCACAAATTGTATAATTAAAAGAGATAGTAAAACATTATTATGATTTCTTTGACAACTAATTAAATATTGGTGTGTTTCGAAATAAATTTTACATTTATCTTACAGATAAGTAACCGCAACATATTTGACGTGAAATGACGGGTACATTTTACTTTCTAAATAAATCCATCTTTCAGATAGGACAATATTTATCAGAAGGTGAAAAGACCCTTTCATGCAAGACATTTATTATTTAAAAAATCAAATTTTTAATTATTTTGAAAATTTTGTAGATCCTAAAAAATTGGTTGCGAATTTGGTGATCGGTAAAAAATATAATACAAAACTCGAGATTTCCCAACAAATAAATCGCCAAACTAGAATTACGCTGGTTTTATACGTATGTCAATTTCATAAGACGGCTTTGAGCAAAAAGTTTAGAGACTGTCCAAAAGTGACTTATTTGTTATAAAAGTTGTAAAACAGATTAAAATATTATTCTGTTCTAGCCATAAATAGGAGGAAGACAGAAAAAATTAATTGTATTGATTGTAGATGCAATTGATTGGATCCTACTGTCGCATGGTGACGGGCAAAATCACTAGTATATAAATAATCACCTATAATGTTTAAATTTTAGAAATGTAATATAGGCCCAAGTAACAGTATTTACATAAGAAAAACTTATGGCTTGTTTACAATTATAGCAGGTAACAGTCATTCACTCCATCGATATGCACTGTTGAACCCTCGTTTCAAACCTCAATAATTGAGAATCCTTATTTATTCTTAATGAATATTATACAATCTGCATGCAATATAAATGAGGCGCTTTCCATAAAAAATTTTGTAAAAATTTGGAAGGTCTGAATCTAGGCTAACTATTCGTAAAGATTTTGATCATGGACAGTCAGATCTGCAGATCCACAGATCACAATACACTCGATTTTTATTTTTGAGAAAACATGAAACGTTTAGACAAAGTGTACGTAGAGTCAAACAGTCAAACGTGTTAAACACCCGACATAATCTAAGAAATCCACGTAACACGTACTAAAGCTAAGGACACATTATTAACAAGCGTCGTGTTAACACGCATTAATACGTGTCATAGAAATATCTACTACTTTATTTTTAGTATATATATATATATATATATATATATATATATATATATATATATAGTGCTAGTCAAAAGTCCCCCCCCCTCGTATCTTTTCAACGGTTTTACTTATAATAGTGAAATTTGGAGGGAGGTAATAAACAGACGTAGGTTTCTTAACTAGTCATAACAAGTGACGTAATAGTGACAGATGACGTTATCACGCCACTGTGACAGATAATTTTAAATAGCACCTTATGGCAAGTGATACTTCGTTTGAAAGGTATTGAAAACACCTATTCAACCATACTAATTTTATTTAAGTTTAAGCTCATTTTGATGAATAAATTAAATAAATACTAAAATTGTAGTTTCGCATTTAATTAATAAATATTAAAACCTCCGCCACTGGTTACTTGTCAAAAAGTTGACATTTTTCAATTCTCTAATTGTTTGTACGTCAAAATCAACTTTTTTGACAATTAACTAGAGGCGAACGTTAGAATATTTATTAATTAAATGCGAAACTACAATTATTATAATATACCTATTCAATCATTCTAATTTTGTTTGGATTTAAGATGATTTTGACGAATAAATAAAGAAAATAAACATTAAAATTCTGGTTTGGCATTTAATTAATAAAAATTCTAACGTCCGATTTTGGTTATTTGTCAAAAAATTTGACGTTTGTCAATTCTCTAGTTGTTTTTAGTTTGCAAAAACGTTTATAGCTCAATATTTAGTTTCTGTTTCTACTTAGTTTAGTCAATTCTCTAGTTACTTTTAGTTTGCAAACGCGTTTATACCTGAATATTAACTTTCTGTTTCTGCCTAGTTTAGTCAAGTTGTTTTTAGTTAGTTGTTATTAGGTAATATTTAGTTTAAATATTGTTTAACAAGACGTTTAAATTTTTACAAAGGCAGAATGGTACGTACTGTAGCCGACAAAGTAGCAGCTGTGTTAATAATTGGTGAATGTGGAAATAATTTCCATGCAGCGGAACGTCTTTTTTATGAGAGGTACCACGATCGCCCTACATCGAGAGCTTATTTGAAGAAGCTTCTTCGGAAGTTTAAACAAACAGGTTGTGTTCAAGATGTCAAACGATCTGGTCGACCAACAATTAGTGACGACAAAGAAATTAACATAATTTTAGAAATCGTAGTGAACCGTACTTCTTCTATAGCCCAAGTTGCATCTATCTATGGAATCAGTCAAAAGACATTACACTAAGTGTTGGCTGAAAGAAAATTTTATCCATACAAATTAAAAATTGTGCACCAACTTTCAGATGATGACCCTGACCGAAGACTAGAATTCTGTGAAAATATGTCCAATAAAATTAACCAAGAGCCCAATTACATAAAAACAATTTGTTTTAGTGACGAAAGTACTTTTTCTCTTAATGGAAATGTTAACACACACAATGTGAGGTATTGGAGTAACACAAATCCTCACGTCTTTGTTTGGGCAGGTATTTTGGGAAAAAACATAGTTAGGCCTGTTTTTCTCAATACTAACTTAACCGGTGAAGTGTATCTGAAGATGTTACAAAATGCAATTGAACCATTAATACTTGAAATTCTGAAGGATAATCCAGATGAATTCGGTAACTTGGAAATAACTTTTCAACAAGATGGTGCTCCTGCACACCATTATGGTGCAGTAAGACGTTACCTAGATGAAGAATATCGTGGTAGATGGATCGGACGACGAGGTACGATAGAATGGCCAGCTCAGTCACCGGATCTCACAACATTAGATTTTTTTCTGTGTTGATACTTGAAATCTAAAGTTTACGTTACAGCAACCGACAATGTTGACATTTTGAAACAACGAATTGTTAAAGAATGTAGGGCAATTTCCCCCGACACGTTTGAACGAGTACGGCAAGAGTTTGGAAATAGGATGCATTACTGTCAGGAAGTAGATGGAGCACAATTTGAACACTTACTATAGAACTGGTTGTTAAATATTTATCAATTAAATGAGAAGCTACAATTTTAGTATTTATTTAATTTATTCATCAAAATGAGCTTAAACTCAAAAAAAATTATTATGACTGAATAGGTATTTTCAATACCTTTCAAACGAGGTATCACTTGCCATAAGGTCCCGTTTAAAATTATCTGTCACAGTGGCGCTGTAACGTCATCTGTCACTATTACGTCACTTGTTATGACTAGTTGAGAAGCCTACGTCTGTTTATTACCTCCCTCCAAATTTCACTATTATAACAATAACCGTTCAAAAGATACGAGGGAGGGAAGGGACTTTTGACTAGCACTGTATATATATTATTGTGATGTGTCGTCAGAGATCGTCCACACGCTGTAACACGTCTTAACACGTGTTTTCAATATTTAACGTGGTCGGATTTTCGTCAGTCTTACAGCGTGTTAATACATCAAGACGAGGTTATATCGACCAGGCCGTGAGTTTGTTTATTTATTTATTAAGTATATTTATACGTTTAGATAAGGAGGAACAGTTAGTAGAAGAAACGAAAGTATGAGTACGAAAGTATGATTTCTTGAAAAACTTACAAAATAAGGACTACCGGGATCAAAGAAAACCACAAGAACCTTGGGAGGAAATTGGTGGAAAAATAAACAAAAACTGTAAGTATGGATTCAAATTGTTTTACTTTATTAATATATTATTCGGTATACATCTAGGAATTCTCTTTATAAATCCATACTTTTACAGACTGAAAACATTATTATTAGGTACCCAACTGTCCTACCTTTTCTCAACATATCATTAACGTCTGCCTCCACGAATAATATCTCTCTGCCATGGACACATTTCATTGCCTGAATTAGAAACAAAGAAGTTCTTGTATAGTTCTCGAACACCAAAAGCGTCCAATATGCAGTTTCTTCAGATACAATTAATAGGCTTTAATGACTGGATCGAATTTATTTCAACAGGTTCCACAGATGCAGACGATCAAATTCTCAAGTAGGTATGAAGGCAGCATGCCAATATAATTTCATTAACAACTTCTGGGCTTGTTTAGATTGATTTTCTAAAAGTTCTACATCGCGCTGTTAGAATGTCAATGGCATTTTCCACAATGCGACCTGCTCTCGAAAACCGGTTATTGAAAATTGATTTTGCTTCGCCAGCAAGTTGTTTCTACTGAATGGTTGCATCAAATAGAGTTTCAGAGGAAATTCTTCATTACCAACCATAACATACGGGCATAGAGGTCCTTTAGGTGTTAGTGGCTTATCTGAGGGAATATCAATTCTGTTTTCTTCAAACCATTGGCCTAACAGCAATCTTTTAAAAATGACTCCATCACTGTTTCTACCATAATTACCGACATCAATGCATATAAATTCGTAGTTCGTATCGACTAAAGCAAAAAGAAATATGGAGTGAGTACATTTGTAATTAAAATAAGCACTCCCTGCGTTATTTGGACATTGTATTTAAACATGTTTACCGTCTAAAGTACTGTTACGTGGAAACTGCTACTTTCTTTTAAACTCTATGGCTATTTGTGTCCAATTATTTTGGTCAGGTTGGAGTATGTATATAGGTTGCAGTGTTTTCCATATGGCCTCACAACATTCTTTAACAATTTCTCCCACTGTACTGAATCCAATGCGAAACTCAAAACCCAGTGATCTGAATTTCGTATTAAAACCAAATATTTAAAAAAACAAACCAGAAAAAAAACATTATCCTATATATTATAACATAGAGATGGTTTTGGTCTGTGTATGCGTGTGTGTGTGTGTGTGTGTGTGTGTGTGTGTGTGTGTGTGTGTGTGTGTGTGTGTGTGTGTGTGTGTGTGTGTGTGTGTGTGTGTGTGTGTGTGTGTGTGTGTGTGTGTGTGTTTGTTCCGAATAATCGCAAAAACCACCTACTGAACCAACTGGGTTAAAATTTTACGTCAACACTTATAACCCGTGCGAAGAACGGGTGCATCTGCTAGTAAGAACTTAAAATAGTACGTTTAAATTTTGTTAGGGCAAGAATGTCGAGATTGTTGGACAAAGCTGAGAAATGCCTACATCAACGCTTTAAAAACAAAAAGGACGACTAGTGGCTAGGCGGCAAAATAAATTTTAAAACGGAAATTTGAAGATCAAATGTCATTTTTCTCTACTTATCTGGAACCCAGAGCATCCTAAAGCAACTTTACAATATACTGTAGAATATATGGGAATACCATATGGTGGTTAAATAAGTACTGTGCTTTGGAAAAATACAAAAAATGTACGTCTTGCTTCAACCTACATATGACAGCAGCGATTCAAGCAAGCACTTGCTCAACAACAAACAAAGAAAATACCAATAACAGTCATATATAATATTAATAATATCCATAATAATAACCATATTATGGTGTTGACCTTATAAACGGTCTAATCAGCAGGTAACCCCTTTGTCTGAAGACTAAAAATCTCGTATTAACAATTATTTTATCACCTGTTCGATACAGCAGTGAACAATGACTAATAGCTGCTGAGTTTTACAAATAAGTACCAATCCGTGTTTTAGAAAGACTATAAAGTCCAGCAGCCCAATAAAACGTATCTGAACCTAGATAAAAAAGTCCCTTCGCCCACCTGATGACGTGATATATGATAGTATCGATTATGATTCAAGTAAGCATGAAAAACCAGAAAAAAAATTAAATATGGTAAAAAGTCTGATACTTAGGTGTATTACATAATACGTAATCTCAGTCTATGTTATTACAACTAAAAATAAAGTTCTTCTATGACTTATTATTATAGACAATCACTGTTTTTCATATTTTATTTTTGAATTGTTGTACTGTCTTTATTTTATATTTTGCTTCTTAATACATTCACTGTCCACAATGCACATCGCGTAAATATTTGTGTTGCGACACAACACAACACATAATGTCTAAAACATGTTTATAAACATAAGTATTATATTTAATAATTCAGTTTATATTTGCATATGTCTAGAATTAACATTAATATAGATACATTATTATAGATACATTAATATTATTATTATTACTATTACCATTGTTTAAATAGGACTAGTTAGCCAACGCAATGTATAAATTTGTTTGATTCTAATTGAGACAGTCACTAGATGTCACCACTCTTTCTGTCTCAATAGATTTTAATATACCATTGTTTGTTTGATATACATTATACTAGATGGTGCTATGTGAAAAAGTTAAGGACTAAACTAAACGTCCATTTTTGATCCACTGAATTAAATTCACCAGCGTTGCAATATTTCACTGACATAGTAGCAACAGGTTTACTTACAAATGTTACAAAAAACAGACCTTGAATCACTTAAGATATTCATTTAAAATAGAGTTATTACTATCAACTAGTAAATATCGTGTCAACTAAAATTGTACATAAACGTACTGTGGCTTCTAAATCTTCCTATATCTAAATAAGTTTAAAGAATTTAAATATTTTATTTTATTTGGAAGTGTATTACAAAAATTTGGTCCGAGGTAAGTAAAACATTTTAATTATATGTGTTTAAAACATAAAAAAACATTGTATGAGAAAACAAATTAGGTATTTAGAAATAAATTTTACCGGATACTACATACATTCGATAATATTTGAAAAAAGTGATTTTAAATTAAAATAATGTTACTTCCATAATAAATAAATGGTTTTTTACAGATGGCCGGAAATATTTGTTGTTATTACAAATGTGGTTTATCACCATACAATATTCATGGATTAAGAATGTTCAGATTTCCGACAAAAATCCTTCGGCTTGTCAAAGATGGATATTACACTCTGGTAAGTAAATAGAAAATTTTTTTATATTCTTTTATTTTACACCGTTTCCGTTACGTAATTACCTTGAAAAAAATGTTTTAGTTATTGTATTGAAAAGTAGAAATAAGTTCATCTTTATCGGAGAACTAATTTATACAAAGGTCCATCTGGGAAAAAATTATTGGTTTCACGTAAAAATTTTATACAGATATTTGAAGGTTCTAAAAGATATATGAGGGTTAGTTAATAATAAATCTGTGAAGACATGCAGGTGATTTTGGCTATAAATGTTTTTTATCCAGTTAGAGAAAAATAGTTAAAATAAAAATTGTAGATTCAAAAAGTTCTTCCATTTGTGAGTTTCTAAATTAAAATATATAAAGAATTCACCAAAATAGTTGCAAAAAACCCTTGATTTTGCAGAAATTTATACATTTTAATAACTTTGTTTTTGCATAATGGTATGTAATGTAACTAATAAAAATAGTAAGGATTTGTTTATCGTAGAAAGCGATAATGTAAACAACTTTTTGTTGACCTATCCCAGTTTAAAAAAAAATTATGTTTTACGTGCCACAGAAGCCAAGATATTGCAAATTCTGCAATCGCGCTTCATTTTGAAAAAGTTCAAATCTAAAAAAAAACCGAGCTCAAATGGTTCTCCATTCTACTTTTCCGAAGCGGAATTTTACGAATACCATCATTTTAACGGGTTATAAATTTTTACTTCTTTACCGCATATACCATTATGTAAGTTGGAACGCACAATTCAGATCTTCATTTAGGGTCCCTTCAATTTTCAGCTCTTACTGTTAATAGACAATGGAAGTATGATTTTAAGAATAAAATTCTTTGGTTTTAAATATAAAATGCTCTCTTGCCTAGTAACGGTCATAGAAGATTCTGTTTTTTTTAGAAAGTGTGTTTTTCACCAGTTTTTCATAAGCCTCTAAATAAGTTTGTGGCATAAACGATATCAACGTTATTATAAATGTTTATAAACAGATTAAATAACCTATAAACTATTTGCTCTGATTGATATTTTGGGCACTTTAATAACTTATTAATTTCCATAATTTCAAGGAGCTATGTTACATGTCCTTGCCCAAAAAAGAGTTATTATAATTTATAAATAACTGCAAAAATAAGGTTTTTTTTTGCAACTATTTCGGTTAATAGTTTCATGTATTTTAATTTGGATACTCTCAAAAATTACATAACTTTTTATGATCTACAACTCTAAAAAAGCTGAAAAAATCTTAAACAGGTATTTAAAGTCTCTAAAAGGTATATGAGGGGTAGCTGATGACAATTATTTGAAGACTTCAGCTAATTTTGCTTTGCTTTTTTATTAAACAATCGTAAAAAGTGAAAAAAGTTTATGCGCATAAAACGTTTCTTATTCATGTTAGAGATATATGGTTAAAATAAAAGTTATAGATCATAAAATGTTCTCTAATATTAATATTTTTATAATTAAAATACATAAAGAATTGACCGAGATAATTTAAAAACCCCTATTTTTAAAGTAAAATTTATAAATGTTAATATAAATATAAATAATATAAATATAAATAACTTTCTTTTCTGCATAACGATATGTAATAACTATTTAAAATTATGGCAGTTAATGAGTTTTTAAAGTGTGCTAAATATCATACAGAACGACCATACAGTTTATGAGTTATTCAATTTGTTTATCCAGGAGACCGATTATTTAAACAACTGTACTTGTCCAAACAGTCACTCTAGGGTTATTTTGTAAATAGATATCGATTTTTCTGGCTTCGTTTTAAATTATTAAAAAAAAACAACAAGATTATATTAAATTTGTTTTTAAAAATCAGTTTGAAGAATAACAAATTTTTAGCATATAAAAATTTCTGATAACTTTGACTTTTTTATGTCATACACTTGTATGTAGGCTCAATATAAAGCTAATAAAAAAAAAAACATTTAAAAAAAAACCAAAACCTTCTATGGCCCAGAGGAAATCAAATAGCATTTTTTTTCTTATTTAGAAATTGCCAATATTTTCATTGTTTATTAACATTAAGAGCTGAAAATTGAACACATTGTAAAATAATATCTAAATTTTATAATTCGATTTATAAATGGCATACACAGTGAAGAAGTAAATTAGTTTTGAAACATTAAAATAATGGTACTCGTAAAATATCGCCACAGAAAAATGCAAGGGAGATCTGTCCGCTGCAATTTCTCAGCTTGTTTCTTGTTATTGGTTATGGAAATTTCTGTTTTTTTTAATTGTGCTTTTACACCAGCTTTTCATTGAGCCTACGTACAGCCGTATGACATGAAAAATATCAAAAGTAGTATAAATGTTTAGAAGCTAAAAAGCATTTTTTCAAGCTGTTTTTTTTTTAATAAAATGTTGAAGTTTACAAATAAAGCTTCAAATAATCGATTCAAAAAACGTCAAATAACTGTCAAAGGTTAAACACCCTTTTTAAAGTTCCTCACGGATTTTAAAGATTTAAACAGTGTTAAACAGATAAAGTAATTCATCGACGAGTTAACAATACGAAGCGAAGTTCTTTAATCACAATGTGATAAGAAAACAAGTATCAAATTTGGTTTTATATTTCAATAGTCGAATTTAATTGCGGCTATATTGGTGTAATTAAAGAAAACCAGTGAAAATCCCAAGAAATAGGTGAGATCCTTTTTTCTTTCTTTCCAGTTTGGGAGAGGGTCCATTAGGTACTCACATTTAGGTATTGTGTTACGGTCTGGGTAACCAGGACTACACATCATGAACAGCAATTAAATATTTACATTTACACAAAACAACTTCAATTCCAACCCAAAATCATATGTCGTTGACGCAGTCTCTAGACCTCCTTCCCGTTCGTTTTCTAAAAGGGAACAAGTTATTGTCATGCACTCCATTTTGAATACTGTTTTATTTAAATATATTAAAGAAATTGGTGAAATAGTTTATCCAAAAAATATTACTTTTACATCTCGCATTTCGAATAATCGAATCTGCATTTTCCTCACTTCTACCGACATCGTTGATCAACTAATACACCGAACGTCATAATTAATTACACCGTCATCTTTATCTGCAGGCTTCTTTCTGCGACCAAAAGAATCCTTATTTCAAATGTATCTCCTTTCATCCCGCATTCCTAATCGAGCAGTCCCTAAAAAATACGGAACATCAGATGATCAACAGGCATATATCATGAGTTTTCCTAGGGTAACATTTGAAATAGCTGACAAGGTGAACTTCGAAGTGCAATCTTCTCTGTTAATTAACCATGAAAATACATCCTTTAAAATATTTTTATTCTCTGACAGACTATAGTGTTTTCTTTGTAAGCTTACGGGTCGTACCGTGGAGTCTGATTGCAAAGTCTCCAGTTGACCAGATCAGACACTCATTGCAGCTAATGCTCCTCCCTCTTCTTCATTTTCAGCTGACTCTAAGGAGTCCTTAATCCTGAATCCTTAACTTCATCAAAAGAATTTCTATCTTCGGAAATTGAGTCCATCTCCGTTAACTGCATACCCATCCTGGCTGCCATTATGGATTTATCCATCTCTCGTCGTACTAATTCAAAGCCCATGTTAGCAGTAGGACAAAAAAGGGGACACTTCAATGACAGTTCTCATGATACTCCTACCATCTATCTTCATCCGGTATTCTTGCTCTATTAAGTTCTTTTCCTCCTTCGACATTTTCAATGCCACCGAAACCAGCCAAAAAATGTCCAAATCTAATCTTTGATTGGATTACTCGATGAAACCTTATTATATTTCCGCTATAGAAATGATTTACAAAGATAATCCGACTAATTTTACACTCAATTCCACGCAACTTATTACATTTCTTGAGAACTCTTTTGTATGTATCACCCCACTACAAGAAGCTTAAAAATCCTCCAACATAGATGGTATTCAAAAGGACTTATTGCAGCTCTACATAGGTACAAAGAAAAGATCACTAAAAAACCGTATCACTAGAATCTTAAAAAAGTTAAAAGAACAGCCTATCTCCGACTTACAAGAGTATATATAAGTGCATCCTCTGATAAATCTTCTGATGTCAAATCTAATCACAGCATACATGATGAATAGAATTTCTCTCTTTTTCTCGCATTTATTCATTTTTTCTGCTCTCTGTATATTTTTACTTCATCTTTTGCCAAATTTAGACACGATATTTAATTATATTTTTATAATATAATAATTATTGGGCTAATATTTAATTAGCCCAAGTCCAGTTTGGAAAAAAAATTGTTAACAAAAAATAACCTTAAAATATCCAATCTCTTTTTTAATCGAAAGGTTATCCTTGACAATTAAGAGACAGCCAAGATTCTGGCAGAAAATTTAAAATAAAAGTTTTGCAACAAATCTGGACCTAACTATATATACTCTTTTCTTCCTTCGCCCTTTCATTATTCATCCTCAGTTTCACAACAAGATACCAATCATCCGAACTCTCTTATAAACTATTTCGAACTAAAAGCTGCACTCAAATCCTATAAAAACACAAAAATTAGGGTTTTCTAGAATTATCTTGAAAAATTTCTCGAAAATTCCTTAGGCACCAACGAACCTCTAAATGAAGCCAGTAAATTTACCACTGACATACCGCTGACAATCGTTAATGAAAGATCTTGCCCTAATCTATACTAAGATAAAAGAAAAATCATTACAAAAAAAAAATTTGTTAAAATCCTTTATAAAAGGTACATAAATTAAAAAACCCAAACGGGCTATGTCATGAAGACAAATTGTTTTCGGAATCCATATTCCATCATCAGTGTCTAGGTGTACATTTTTTGAGCCACTAAATATCTGGGTAAAAACCCGATAAAAGTTATATGTTACAATTTAGTTTACATTATTTAGTTTTATATATTAGGATGTTAAAGTTACCAGTGAATATGATAACTCCACTCTCATTTATAAAAAAAACTGTTTCACAAATCCAAGGCAATAAAACTAACCTTCATCCTATGAATTTAGTCATCCTTCATTCCTATATCCTAACTGTTTCTCCTATCATCTTCTTCAACAACACAGTTATCTCTGACAGTCAATTCATTTCTGACACACTCGCTAATGGGGTTGAAGACAGATTCAATAAAAGTAATATAGCTTTTACTCCCAGTTCTTTACGCGCTCAATCTTTCTCCACCATCTCGTCAACTCCACACGATGTCAAGTTTATGAACGGCTTGTTTACCCTAAATAAACTAAAATTTACCTTGTTTTCATTTACAAAATCTGCTGATGATCCCGATGATATCCCTTATATATTTTTAAAAAATCTCTCTAATACATCTCTCTCCAAACTTCTCGAAATTTATAACCTTATCTAGAACACACAAAAATTCCCAGATGTTTGGCGCAATTCTATAATCATTCCAATTAAAAAACCTGACCAGCCCTCTATAACTCCAATATCTTTCGTCTGATTTCTCTTACTTGTATTACCTGCAAACTTCTTGAAACAATGATCAATGAAATACTCACGTGGTTCGTTAAACAGTTTAATATTATTCCCGACGCTCAATCCGGCTTCCGACGTAATCGGTCTACTATTGACAACTTTTTTATTTTTCAAACACACATTTCTTAAGCAATCTATAATCAACAAGATGTCGTAGCAACTATATTTAACGTTGAAGGGGCATTTTATTCAATCTCCAGAAAAGCAATCATTGACAAAAACTCCCACTATAATTTAAATGGTAATATTTTCTCATTTGTAAAAAAATATCTAATTGAAAGAATCTTTAAAGTCCTTGCCAAGGGTAAACTTTTTCGATCTCTTCCTCAAAATTAAGGTGTCCCTTTAGAATCTGCATTAAGTTTAACTTTATTCATTCTTGCCATCAACGAAATTTGCCTCCCATCAAATATGTTCAATACGCTGATGACCTAATCATTTACTACCATCTTAAATATGTCCCATCCTCATATAAACTTATACAAAGTGTAGTAAATCTACTTCAAGATAGATTTAACAAACTAGGATTATCACTCTCTGAGAGCAAAACCAAATTAATAAAATTTTCCATAGGGATTTTCACTCCCTTACCCCAAATTTTATTTATCAATTCTCTACTTTCTGGTTTTAATTATTGTAAAATTCTCGGTTTTATGTTTGACTCCAGATTAAATTGAAAAAATCGAGTCTCTGCACTTAAAATCAATTGTTTTAAAAGGTTGAACATTTTTAAACCCTCAGTCATCTTCAATGGGGTACCAATAAAACTACTTCTAGGTCTGAGCGCTTTTCGCTTTAGTCCTATTGAGAGTGTATACCGTGAATCTAATGAACTTTCTCCTACCCTAAGACGATAATCACTTCTACTTTCGTATGCTGCATCAACATCTGCAAATCCATGTAATCTTGTTCATTCCCTAATTGCCACAATGCCGTCTTCTTCCACTAACAATAACCAACACCTTATCATAAAACCTATACCTCAATTAATTTGTCCACTACTTAAAAATATTGACCTTTTTCTGACTAGTTTATTTCCTCTACCTTTACTTCCCCTCTGGGCTAAAGATATCCCTTCAATATATACCTCACTCACTATTTTTAACAAACTTGAATCTTCTAACCTTCTTATAAAGAAAGCATTTTTAGAATTTAATTCTCTATACAGATGCTTCTAAAACTACCACTGGTATTGGTTGTGCAGTAACCACTAAACATGAACTTGTAAGATCATCTCGGTTACCCTTAATATGCAACGTTTGCACAGGTGAACTATATAGTATTGTGTTGGCTTTTAAATGCATCTCACATCAAAACAGACATATTGCCCTTTGTTCAGATTATCTTTCATATATCCATTTAGTCAATACAATTTTCACTGAGCACCTATTAGTTCAAAACATTCATGACATATACCAAAATCTCTCTGCTTACGATGTAACAGTCTCTCTCATATGGCTGCCTTCTCACACCGGAATTACTGGTAATAAAACAGCAGATCATTTTACCAAAGAAGCTACCAACCATGGGGTGACTGAAGGCACTCCAATTCAACTAGCTAACGAATCTCGAAATTCGTTTTTAAAAAGTCGGTAGAGGATACTTGACAAAACTTAGAGCAAAAGAGCAAAACAACTTTTCATAAACTTCAATCTTTTATTGGTCATCTCTCCCTAGACTTCATAACTAGAAGAGAAGCATCGATTATTACAACTACGAATCAACCATACCAAACTTACCAACTGCAAACAATTCACCAACCTGTATAAAGCACTGGATTTGAAACCTACTCTAAGGAACTAGAAAATTGTCTACCTCTTCCTCAACTGTAAATTGTATATGTTGATTATGATACTTGAAAATGTTGACTATTTCAATAATTTTGTGTTTAGGAAGTGCCAAAACTAAATCATCTACATATCTTTAAAAAAAGGAATGAAAAAAGTGCAATTGTTGATACAATCACTGATAACATCATCCTTGATACAGCTACTTAGAATGGGTGAAAGACTAGATCCCATACCCATACCCATACTACCAAAAAAATTAAAAATATGTTGGCATAACTGCCAAGTTATTTATATTTTGAATACAGAACTTAAATTGTTTTTTTACTTTATTGTGCAGAAAATTGCCTTTTTTTTCAGTTGTGTTAATAATAATATTGTTGTAGGTAATGCTGCATTGGAAAGTCTGGAGCTACCCGATTTAAAAAAAAATTTCTATGCAGTAAGCATTTTGACCAAAACTATCTAAATGCAAACCAAAAAAATATAGTGAGGTAGAAGAGGAAGGTTTGTTAACGACACCACGCGTTTTTCATACGTTTTCGATAGCAAAACAACCATCCACGGTGCCAATAGTGTTTCGCACTACATACATTGCTTATTTTAGTTCATGAAAACAATGTTACAATCAATTTTTATCACTAATTGTATCTCTATCACTTTGTAATTTAAAATTATTTCATTAATAAACAGCTCATTCATTTAAACTTCTCATTCATGTAAACAGAAATACAAAACTGGTGTTTATATTATAAAATACATAAATAAATAAAATAAAGGATACTATTTATTAAAGTGTTGTTAATTATTATTCCTTTTATCCCAACACATAGATTAATTTGTCCCTAAATATGTGTTGCCTATTGTTGTGGCATATCGATGTGTTTATTTGTTTCAAAACCATTATCAAAAAACCATACCCATAAATTTACTATATTTTCAAACGTCATTTTAAAGATTAAAAGATTGAAAATTTAATTTTCTCAAAACATACATAAAACCATTGTTTAAAAAGATTTTCTTTTTTAAACAATTATAAAACTTAAGTCTTGACTAAAAAATAAACCTCCGCATGAGTTTTCTAAGACGATAGTAATCGAGCGTATTTCAATTAAATATTTAATCCTTTTCTAGCAAATCATATAACCAAATTAAATATCTGGTAAACTAATAAAAATTAAAAAAAAAAGTCAGCATTTACCTACTTCCTTTAAATAGATTACTAACCGATTTAGATTTAGCAAGTCTCAAAGTACAAAAACAATTTGAAATATTCGCTCGAAATAGTCAAGTTATCTTTCACTAGACGCATACAACGATAATAACAATAAGCATTTTATTAAAGTCTTATATTTTCTTCACAATCTGGCATCCGTGTACAGGTTTGCCTTAGTCATGAGACAGGTAAAAATATACTCGAATAGAATCCTGCCGAGAATTAAGTTTCTGTTAATAGTTTTTTTATGACTAGAGGCCGCCATATGACGGCAGAGTAAAAGTCAAACGTTTGTTCCATAAGGATTGTCTAACTAGTCCTATTTAAACAATGCTATTACTATTATAGATATATTAATATAGATACATTATTATAGATTTAGATATAGATTACAGATATGGATTAAAGACCTGGGCCTTCAAATGAAATAGAATCCCAGAAGAAAATGTGTAAATATCATAATAAGAGAAAGTTGACACATGATGAATTTCTGCATTGGTTCACGATTTAGATAAAGATCCGTAAATAAATACATAAATAGAACATAAATAGAAGATAAAATTACATTTACCGCTATCTGCGATTATCGCAGATAGTATAAACTGCATTAAAAAACACTGATCTAAGAGTCGTTCATATCATATAATTGGTGAGAGCGGGGTACCTCCTTTCAAGCCGTGCTTAGGTTTTCAAATTCTCTTTAAAAATAATGCCACCTTTTTCCCGCTCTGCTAGCACCATACTGCCACCACCTACTTTGCTCACGTTGCTCTACCCCTCAAAAATTTCTACAAAAAAAGAAGAACCATCTTTGATGAGAAACATAAACGAGGACATAACGTTAGTCTCTCCTCGATAAGGGTCTCACACGTTTTCATGGTTTTTATCTAGATTGTTACTCATAGAAGAAGGATCGGTCATCAGTCGGCCTAACCCGTAGTCCAAGTGACAACAGGCCAGAACATTAAAATTTGACAGCAGTGAATAGAAGGTCTGTAATATCTGTTTGTGTTTGTTTGCATGATTATGTATTCTGCTGACCAAAATAATTGATTTTATTAGTTAAATTTGTTTGTTTTTTACTTAATTTTAGTGTTTATAATGATCTACATTCAGTGGTTTGTTGATTAAGGTACATTTATAGTCTACTGAATATATGTATATTTAATTAAACTAGTACATTATGTCTCGATTATCGTTTTTGATATGTTAAACCATATTTAACTAACAAAATAATGTATGATTTTTTTCAAGAACAAAAAATTTTCTTCCAGATTCCTGCTAAATGTTCGGTTCCGAATTGTTTCAGAAATTCTACTTGCAACACATAACAAGGTTATGTTAGTGTTTTTAAATTTACTCGAGATAGCGATATAAGCAAAAATGGCTAAAACAAATTCCTCAGAAAATTTAGGAACCCTCACATGCTTCATTGATTTGTATGAAACATTTCTACGAAGATGACGTCATACTTTATGATAATTATAAAGATAAACACGGTGTATTAAAAACTTTTCTAAGAAAAAAATCTAATCTTAGAGAAAATTATATTTTCAGAACATCCAAAATAGTTGACAAAGCAAGATGATGCTAAAAGGAGCAGTCCCACGAAAAATCGAGAATTAATTCTAGAGAGCCGCAACAAGACAAAGGGTTTAAAAGTGATGTTATAGTGATTTTTGTTATTTTAGTGAACATTGTGTAAGTTAAGTTCTTAGCTGCTGCAATGGAAATAGCATCAAGAAGAGAATCTCATTTATTTTTATCTCGACAAGTTTGAGTGTGGTGTTGTATTATAATTAAAGAAAAAATATAAATTTAAGTACGTATTAACAACGTAACTGTTCTATCAATGTTTACTGTACAAATTACGACCATAGTTTCTTATACATTTCAAACACTAATTTCTAATTAAAAAACAATTTTTACAATGTAAACAACCATAAGCTAATATTAATTAAAATCATTACAGAATATTTAAATTACAAAAAACATACAATTTATTTTAGAGACGTATGTTCATATAATCAACCTTAAACTGAAGCTTTTGATTGATTTAGTGTTACTTATTTTCGCTAATATTTTAATTAATAATTCTACTAAATCTATTTATAATAAAACACAATCTACGACAAGACAAATCCAAGACAGTGCTAAAAAATAAAAGTGCACAAAAAAAAGAAAAATATCCAAATTTCAGTGTTTTCAAAGACATTTCTTTTATGAGTTTAATCGTGATTGTATACCTTTTGTTTTAAAATATTTTTATTATATCACATTTATAATCAGTGTATTTTATGTTCTAACAGCTGTGTCAAGTAGTTAATTAAAATAAATAATATTTTGCGTTCATTTAATTAAATATAACTCTTTAAAATAATTTTAATTTTTCCGCTATAAGCCTACTATTATATTTATAAATAGGACCTCTATTTGACAGCTGGACAGTGTTGCCACATCTAATACAACGGTCTGTTAAACTAAAGATGGCCATGAAGAGCCCAGTCCAGCTGCATTCAAATGTAAAATTGCGTGCGTAAAATAAAGTGCGTCCTCTGGATACTAAAAATTGTATAAAACCAGATGTACTAAATGTTATTGAAACTTTGAAAAACAATGGAACTACCAATATACGTTAAATTTTCATCTACATTTTCATTGTAAATTAAACGTCATGTAACTCACATAAGGACAAATAAAAAAAGTAGATATCCTCACTTCTACTAATTTGCATTGCTCCTGTCGTTGGCATCATGACAAACTCTTGCGTTTTAAAAACATCCCATTATACTATTTAATTTTTAATTACTAATGCAGCTTTATAGTCCCTTCCATCACGTCGTTCTAAATTTTGATTTTAAAAACTTCCCTATCCAGTTAAAACTCCCTCCTTTACCGTTAAACCTCCAATATAGGACGTGAATCATTTAACAATATATTCATCTGGCCCGGAAAAACGAGAGACTCGCAAACTCCCCAGTTATATATCATTTCTTCGCCATCCCTCGTCATGTTAATTAGGTAGGAAATGCTGGTAGATTGGGTCCTTTATAATTTTTTCTCCTTTATTTTTTGTCGCTTTATTTAGACATTTGGGATAATATTCGGAAACAATGAATTTTACTGCAAGAATAAAATGACATGTCTATTGTCTAATGTATGATCAAAGTGAAAATAGGAATGTAAACATTTTTAAAGGAATTTAGCCGTTAATTTGGCGCAGATATTATTTTTTTTAAATTGTTGTTTCCAAATATAATTATTAAGTGGCGTCTCGAGTTTTTGGTAGACTATAATGACCAATGGAGTGTAGAGGTAGTACATTTCTACCGGGATGGCCACATCAAGCCTCATAAACGGGGGATGGTTCTATATAAGTAGTCTCCATAAGACACATTCTCACTTATTAGTCTATGTGCCACACCTTTGGCAACTGTTGGCCTGCATTTTTGGTAAGAGCTAATATGTTTCATAGCAATTTTTGTCCTGGGCTCTGAAGATAGGGGAATCAATAAATAGTCACCGGCATAGGGATGCAAAGAGAATGGTGAACCACTATATTAAATACCTGTAGATAGATTATGCCTACTCATATTATTATGGCAGAAAGTACAAAATATAAATAATACTACTGATTATGGATCCAATTTATATTGTGAAAGTTGTTTCCCCAAGTATAGACCAGTTGTCTTATAAGAAACAATAAAAAAGTTAACATCAATTAAAAATACGCTTATGATTCCCTATATTTATATCCAGCCAGTTCCGGGCTTTTTCTTCATGTCTGTATCCAGTTTTAGTTTATCTTTTTTTAGCTACTCTACATGTCTTTATTTCTATCCAAATAAAAACAAGTTTAAACAGTTTTACCAAATAGTTGTATGTGTGCTGTCGGTTTCTTTTAACTGTGAAACACCAAATAGTTGTTGAGGAGATTATTTTTTTCACGGAAAAACTTAAACATATTTAAAGTTAACATACAACTAGTGTTAAACATTCATCTTGGTTAAACCAATGAATGAGTGTTTGTTGACAGGAAAATTGAATTACGATTATTTAAAATTCACCCTCTATATTTAATCAGGGAGTAGAGAATGGGAGCACATAGGCCTGTGTCCCAAAAACGTCTTTTAGTTTACTAAGTCTTCTGAAACGCGTTTATGTAAACAAGGAATGAAAGTACAAAGCCGCTTTCAACCCCTAAAAAGTGCGTAGGGGTTGATAATTTTAACACTGTAAAATTGTGTCATTGAAGCTTATCAATATGGTATCTTACTATTATTATACTACTACTTAAGTGATTAAATTTATTACCAAAATACGTATGTGTTTTTACTTAATACATGTCTAGTTAGGATTTTTAATTGATAAATTTTAAGTGTTTTAATTTTATCACCAAATACTAGTCTGTTTTTACTTATTACATGTCTATAGTAAATTTACAATCAAGATGCAGTAGAAATAAACAAACCAAGACACGTTAAATGCTACTAGGAGTACTCCTGAATCATAATTTACAATATACCCATATACATTGTAAATCCCAAATCATGTCTAAATGTATTGCCAAAATAAGAGTTTGTTAATACCTATTACATGTCTAGTTAGGATTTTTGATTGATAATTTTGTTTAAGGGCATAGGCGCAAAATATCGCCTGACAAAATGTTCAATGTGCTTTAAATGTATTTATTTTTTTCGAATCTTAAGAAAACTAATAAATATTTTAAACAAATTTAAAGTCAAAATGAAAGACTACATGATTACCGAGGGCCGAAACTCCCTGAAAACTTCTATAATGTTTATTTTAATAAGTTACAGTTATTTTTAATTGCAAATATTTCATTCAAAGGAAAGCTTTTATTTATTCTGATGGACTTGAGGCCCCCAGTAATAACGTAATCTTTCATTCTGCATTTAAATTTTTCAAAAATACTTATTAGTTTTCTCAGGATTCCAAAAAAATGAATACATTTAAAACACATTGAAAATTTTGACAGGAGACATTTTGCGCCATTCCCCGTAAGTGTTTTTTTTAACTGTTTTTACTTATTACATGTCTAGTTAGGTTTTTTTTATTGATACATGTTGTTTAAGTGTTTTAACTTTGTTACAAAATACTAGTCTATTTTTACTTGTTTGTTACCAAATACAAGTCTAGTTAGGTTTTTTTATTGATAAATTATGTTTCGGTGTTTAACTTTATTAACAAATTCGAGTCTGTTTTTCCTTATTACATGTCTAGTGAGGTTTTTTGATTAATAAGTTCTGTTTACGTGTTTAACTGTATTAACAAGTTTCATAAATAAACAGTAGTGAAGCCCAAACTGCGTATTTATTACATTTACCAGAGCTGTTAGGATAGTATTAATAATAACCGGTTAATCTAATTATAAAGGCATTATTAATCACATTGACCAACTGCTAAGGTTATTATTAGTACTTACCAGTTATTATTAATACAGACCGAACTTATCACATTCACCTTAACATATATATATATATATATATATATATATATATATATATATATATATATATATATATATATATATATTATTGTGATATTTAAAGTCTTGGTGCGCCAAGCAATAATTAGCTAATTAATTTTTTTTGATTAATTAAAATTATTTAAAAGATATGATTATGACTCTATCACAATTTTTAATTCTTTTATCTCAGGGTTAAATTCGTGCTTCAATATCTATGCTATTACATGTGAAAGGTAAGGTCCAGAGAATACCGGAATAATAAAAAACACATATGATCTAACACTATATATTGAAATAAAAATAATGAAATAATTCACACTCAAAAGTTTTAAATAAAACAAATCTCATATAAGGATTCTCAAAATTTTGTTCTCCGTACGTGAACAATCAAATTTAATGGTACAAACAATATTAATTGAAAACTCAAAATCCCAAACTATTCTAACTCTCCTAATCAAAAATATTTATATCCTTTCTAAATTACGTGTAAAAATTGTGTTATCAATAAAAGAAAAAAAAACTGCAGAAAACAAAAATATCTCTCTCTGATGATGAGTGGTCCAAATCCTTGTTCCTTGTAGACTGTATTATCTCCTCTCAACCGCTCCCTATGTAATCAGCAATCTTACAACAGATTGTTGCAAGTATATCGTCCTTAATGATCTCCTTCAAAAACAACAATCATTCAAATTATGATAGCCTTTCTCCTCTCGATAAACTGAATCTCTCGTTGGCCCGAGTGAAAAATGACTCTTGGAATATCTTCTCTTTACGATAAACTGAATCTCTCGTTGGCCTGAACAGTGACTCTTGGAATATAAGTAGGAAAATATGACTTACAATATTTTGCTGCTTCGGCTTCTGTCAAATACACTAACTCCACAAAAACTCACTAACATTCAACACTACTGCTTGCTACTTCTCAGGAACCGCCAGAGAACAATCCCTGTTTGTCTTACAGAATTGGAAAATCAACTGATTCTCTTTTCTCTCTCCTCAATCTCGCTAAACTTTTTCCTACATACTTATCCCTTCTTTTTCAATCTCCGCCAATCAAAACTCGTCACAATTCCCCCATTTTTTCATTTCGATAACAAACAAATTTTTACCTATAATTATAAAATTTCCTAAAACTTATTTACAAATAATATTTTCTATAATTCTTAAAAACTAACAAAAACCTCTATCTAAAATCTCTTCTATTTGTCCCTAATCACTGCATTAATGTATTTTGGAAAACCCCGTTCAATTGTCTTTTTGTTTTCACTTAAAATTATGCGGGTCACTCAAGTATAACAAAGAAATAATTTATGCAAAGCTTACTTTTTGTTTGGTACAGGTAATTCAAGAAATTAATAACTCTCCTTCTTCGAAATGTTTGTTGGATATTATCCTACTTATCTGAATTATTTTAATGTTATTGAATTTTGAAATATTTTTAAACAAACCAATATTTTTCTCGATTTTACATATCATAACAAATCCCCGCCATTTGATCTGCCGAAAACTCTTTGTTAAATTTTAAAAATGACAAAAGTTTTCTAGGATCAAATTATTTCACTATGTTATTAAAATCTATTCATGATATTGATAGATGTCGTGAATGTTAAAAATACCCCGTATATTTCCTGTCTCTATGTGCGCTAATTCATAACTATTTACCCCATTTTCCGTATTGACCCTATATGGACCTTCAAATATCGGCATCAATTTAGCACAAATACCATTTTGTAAATTCGACACCCTCAGTGCCTTCACTAAGACTTTATCTCCTTTCTGGAATTTGATCGGCCTTCTTCTTCGGGTTCTCTCTTGTCTTTGGAGATATTTCTCTCCACTTCGTCTCAATCTTCTTTGAACCAACTCGATCACTTCTTCGTATTGTCTGGGGGCGGTGTCTTCCCACGGTCTTGTAGGCATTGTTCCTTTCATTATATATAAAGGCGTCTCTTTGGTAACCGTATTTGGAGCACAATTCAAATAGGTCTCGATCTCAAACACTTTTCTGTCCCAATGTCGATGATGTTCTTCCGCGGCAATTCGTAGAAATTTTGTGACTTCTTGTATAAAACGCTCCGATGGGTTGCTCTGTGGATGACGGATGCTTATAAATTTTGTATCGATGCCCCTCTCTCTTAATTCCCTTTTAAAACGTTCGTTCCTAAAATATGTCGCATTGTCCAATAAAATATTGTCTGGTCTTCCCACCGTTTCTATAAAATTGTCTATCTTCCTAAGTATTTCAATTCCTTTTGTGGTTCTGCATGCGTACAATTTAACATATTTTGAGAAAAGATCCACCATAACTAATATGTGTTTATTCCTTTGAGTTGTTGGTATCAAATCGCTCAACATATCAATAGCAACAATATCCAGTTTCTTCCGAGCTACGACGTTTTTTGTGACGTTTTCATTTTTAAAGTTCCTACTTTTACACTTTTGGCATGTCACACAATTTCGAGTCACCTCTTTGGCTATTGTATAGTCCTGTCGACAAATGTAGTTCTCCCTGAACATAAGCCACACCTTTCTACTTCCAATATGTCCGTTGTCACAGTGTAACTTTAAAAAAACTTCTTTTGCCATTTGCTCCGTGATTACATAGAGTTCTTTACCATCGACCCTCTTAAAATATAGGTTATTTTCTTGTTCAGCCCTTTGCTTTTCTCTTTCATTCAATTCTTCCTGATTTTCCCTGATTTTGGCCAACGAAAATAAGCCTGCTTCTTCTCTCATTATGTTCATGCCTACGTGGAGAGTTTTGTGATCCTCTTTGCGGAATTGTTCATCTCTCGTCAACGCATCAGCCAAAATATTGTCCGTTCCTTTGATATATTTAAATTCAAAATCATATTCTTGGAGTAAAAGAATGCCCCTATGAATTCTATTATTTACCAACCTATTTTTCATTATGTGTATCAACGCTGCGTGGTCCGTTTCAATGGTGAATCTTGCCCCAAGTAGGTAAAAACGTAATTTGTTTACACAAAATAACACACTGGCAAACTCTAATTCAGTAACGCTGTATTTTCTCTCATACGTTTTGGTTACACGGGAAACAAAACATATTGGCACCTCTATATCGTCTTGTATCTGTGATAACACCCCTGCAAATTTTTTTATGGAAGCATCGGTCCTGAGAATGAAAGGTTGCTCATATCTTGGGTGGTGCACTCTTACAGCTGTGGAAAACGCTCCTTTTAAATTTTTGAAAGCGATTTCTTGTTCCGTTCCCCATTTCCATCTGACATTTTTCTTAAGTAATGCTATTAGCGGTATTTCTTTTGTACTGAGGTCTGGTATTAACTTTTTGAAATAGTTTACCATTCCTAAAAATCCCCGCAAAGTTTTTAAATTGGTTGGCCTAGGGTAGTTGTTTATGACTTCAATTCTATCTTCTGCAAGACAAATCCCTTTTGTGTCTAATTTGAATCCTAAATACAATACCTCTTTTTGGAAAAACTGACACTTTTGAATATTTAATTTTAATCCGGCTTGATCAAGTTCTTCGAGAACAGTATGAATATGTCGTAGATGGCTTGTTATATCCGGTGAGAAAATTAATAAATCATCTATGTAATGTACAACAAATTCTCCATGCCTATTTAAAATTGTGTGTAATGCGCGAACCAAAGCAGCGCATGCACTTTGTAGTCCAAATGGTACTACCCTAAATCGGTACACCACTCCGTCGATAGAAAAAGCGGTATAATTTCGACACTTTTCTGCCAAAGGTATTAACCAAAAACTGTGTTTCAAATCGATTTTGGAGAAAATGTGTGATCCTGTGATTCGTCCAAAAATGGCTTCTATGTTCAAAGGCGCTTCGTATTGCGCGATTGTGTGCGAATTAATGTTTCTTGCATCTAAACATAATCGCAAATCACCATTTGATTTTTTTACGCATACTATCGGGTTGATATATGGAGAGTCACATCTTTCGATCACCTTGTCTTTGATCATATTTTCAATTTCCTGTCCGACGCTTTGCCTGTATTTATACGGGATTGGATATGTTTTCGATTTAAAATTTTCTAAGTTTTTAACTTTAAAAGAATGTTCATAATTTTTAGCCACTCGGCTTTCTTCATTAATAAGATCTCCATAATTTTCTAAAATCTTCTCTATTTCCTTCTCCATGTTTTCTCCACATATTATTTTTCTTTCATCCTCAGTTTGTTCACATGTGTTCACTGTCCGTATTACTTCTTCACAAAATTCTGGATTCTCGTCCATAATTGCCATTTCTTCTCTGTCCTCTTCCGTTATTTCTTCTTCTATTTTTTCTTTATCTTTAATTTCTATCTGGTATTCCGAGCACCATGTTTCGGCTCCTTCCATTTTTCTGCTTATAACTTCCTTTTTTTCCTGCTTTCTTTTCGAACTCTTCTTCTTTTTTTTTATTTTCTTTTCCTCTTCGGATTGATTTTTTTCTTGAGCTTTCGATTTCTCCTCTACCGTCATATTGATTTCTTTATGTTTTTCTTGTCCATTTATCCTTCCAGAAAATTTTCTCCTGTCTGTTTCCTTTTCTTCTTCTATGTTGTCTGGTTCTGCTCTGATTTCCAGTTGATTTTCCGAAAAATTGATGGTGATATGTTTTTCACTCAATTCATCAATTCCCGCTATCATATCATGATTTAGATCTTCGATCACCACACATTGCATAATATAGAATTGGTCTCCCACTCTGATCCGTACTCCTAAACCTTCGTCTACTGTCGTCAATTTTTTATTATTTGCACCCACTAAAGCAACCCTCGGAATCTTATACACAAATCTGTCCATATTTAATTCTTTTACTAGTTTTTTATTGATTAACGAAATTTCCGATCCAGAATCAATCAGAATTTTAATCGCTTTATGTTTTATAAATGCATCTAAAAAAATTAGACTGGAATTAGAATTTTGTTTTTCGTTTCCCGCCAACTGTATAAACTCTCTCGGGTGAGAAAATATACCGGAGAGTTTTTTACTTTTGTTTAGTGGATGCCTTATTGAAAATCCTGTCTGGATTCATTGAATACTTCTTCTTCCTCCTTTTCTATTGCCACATGATTCATCTCTCTTCTGTTTTGTCGTTGGAATCTCTGGTTATTTCTATCGTCCCTTTGTTCGTTCGTATTCCTATTCGGAGGATTTTGTGCATCTCTATTTCTGTTCTGATTTTCATTTGTTCTATTTTGTGTATCATTCCGGTTATCGTAATTTTGTTGTCTATTGTAATTATTGTAATTTCTCGGCCTATATTCGTTTGTTGATCTGGGATGTCGGTTTCTCTGGTCATAATTTGATGAATACCTTCTTTCCGGTCCATTATATTGGTCATGTTGTCTTCTATTTCTCATTTCTTTTCTTTTCGCTTCTTTTAATTGAAGGAATTGGCACAAACTATCAATATCTTGATAGTTTCTCAAAATCACGTGATCTTCCAACGTTTCCTCAAAATGTCTGCTGATCATTTCTACCAGCTGTTCGGTAGAATATTTGTATTCTAGATATTTTGAATTGTTATATATCTGCAAAGCATATCTTTCTTCAGATATTCCCATTTTTTCGTGATATTTTCCATTCTGTAGCTCTTGGTTGATTTCTCTCTGTTTATTTTTCCCCCAGAAATAGTTGAGAAATTTATTTTCAAAATCTGTCCAATTTTCAAACTCATCTTCCTTGCTTTCATACCATAACGCTGCTCCTTCTTTCAAATGGTTTCTAATTGTTTCTTTGCAATCGTCAAAATATCTAATATGTTGTAATTTGGTTTTCAAATTTTTAACAAACGGTACTGGGTGTGTTTTCCGAATATCCCCGCCAAACTGTATTTTTATGTCACCCGGACTTTGGATGAGTACTTCTCTCCTGTCTCCCATATCTCGTTGTTTTCTGATATCCTCAATTTGTTTTTCTATTTCTTTCTTGTCTTCTTGTAAAGCCATTTCAAATTTTGTTTCTAACTGTTCTAATTCCTTTTTCTGTACAGTCTTAATATCTTTCATTTTAGTTTCTATTTCTTCTCTCTGCATCTCTAGTTTCCTCTCTGTTTCTTCTCTGACTTTTTCTAAACAGACTTTTACCTCATTTTCATATTTGTCCAAACGCTTTTCCATTTTTCTATCATTTTCTTCTAATTTTTGTTCATAGTTTTCCAAACGCTGCTCTATATTTCTGTTATTTAGTTCTATTGTTTGTTTTGTTTCTTGTTGATTTCTATCCATTTTCTTTGATGTTTCAATTTGGTTTTTCTCTATTGTTTGTGTCTGTATTTGCATCATTGCTAATAATTTTTCCAGCATCCCTGTTTCTTTTCTTTCCTCCATTATTGTGGCATTTCCTTCATTATCCGATCCTTCATCAATAATTGTTTCCTCTTCTATCTTATCCTCTTTCCTTTCTTGCGTTTTACTTTGACTCCTTGTGGTCGACATGTTGTTTCTTTTCGTTACTGTTTTTGTCCCCGCCAAATGTGAAATTTTACAACACTCTATATATTTCAGAACACGACAATATTTCTCCCCAAATGTATTAAATTTTCACGACAAATATCAAATATGCAATCAGTAAAATTCAAATAATTAAAAATAAATATCAAATGTACGATTGGTAAAGAAAATAAAATCAAATAATTCAATAGCAGTAAATATCCACTAACTACGATCAATCAATAAATCAAATTTATATTCCCTGGAAAAATTGTCAAAATACTTTCAAATTCAAATTCCCTCAATGTTAAATGTTTTTATCTCTGGATCACCTGTACTTATTCCAGATCTCTTTCCCTTCCTTCAAATGTAAAGCTGCGATATTTTCAAGCCCCACGTTTTGGAAGCCAGTTATTGTGATATTTAAAGTCTTGGTGCGCCAAGCAATAATTAGCTAATTAATTTTTTTTGATTAATTAAAATTATTTAAAAGATATGATTAGGACTCTATCACAATTTTTAATTCTTTTATCTCAGGGTTAAATTCGTGCTTCAATATCTATGCTATTACATGTGAAAGGTAAGGTCCAGAGAATACCGGAATAATAAAAAACACATATGATCTAACACTATATATTGAAATAAAAATAATGAAATAATTCACACTCAAAAGTTTTCAATAAAACAAATCTCATATAAGGATTCTCAAAATTTTGTTCTCCGTACGTGAACAATCAAATTTAATGGTACAAACAATATTAATTGAAAACTCAAAATCCCAAACTATTCTAACTCTCCTAATCAAAAATATTTATATCCTTTCTAAATTACGTGTAAAAATTGTGTTATCAATAAAAGAAAAAAAAACTGCAGAAAACAAAAATATCTCTCTCTGATGATGAGTGGTCCAAATCCTTGTTCCTTGTAGACTGTATTATCTCCTCTCAACCGCTCCCTATGTAATCAGCAATCTTACAACAGATTGTTGCAAGTATATCGTCCTTAATGATCTCCTTCACAAACAACAATCATTCAAATTATGATAGCCTTTCTCCTCTCGATAAACTGAATCTCTCGTTGGCCCGAGTGAAAAATGACTCTTGGAATATCTTCTCTTTACGATAAACTGAATCTCTCGTTGGCCTGAACAGTGACTCTTGGAATATAAGTAGGAAAATATGACTTACAATATTTTGCTGCTTCGGCTTCTGTCAAATACACTAACTCCACAAAAACTCACTAACATTCAACACTACTGCTTGCTACTTCTCAGGAACCGCCAGAGAACAATCCCTGTTTGTCTTACAGAATTGGAAAATCAACTGATTCTCTTTTCTCTCTCCTCAATCTCGCTAAACTTTTTCCTACATACTTATCCCTTCTTTTTCAATCTCCGCCAATCAAAACTCGTTACAATTCCCCCATTTTTTCATTTCGATAACAAACAAATTTTTACCTATAATTATAAAATTTCCTAAAACTTATTTACAAATAATATTTTCTATAATTCTTAAAAACTAACAAAAACCTCTATCTAAAATCTCTTCTATTTGTCCCTAATCACTGCATTAATGTATTTTGGAAAACCCCGTTCAATTGTCTTTTTGTTTTCACTTAAAATTATGCGGGTCACTCAAGTATAACAAAGAAATAATTTATGCAAAGCTTACTTTTTGTTTGGTACAGGTAATTCAAGAAATTAATAACTCTCCTTCTTCGAAATGTTTGTTGGATATTATCCTACTTATCTGAATTATTTTAATGTTATTGAATTTTGAAATATTTTTAAACAAACCAATATTTTTCTCGATTTTACATATCATAACAATATATATATTCTTTATGTTTTTGTGTAAAATAAATCTTCTCTAAAATTGAGGTTTTCAAATATTGAATGTAAAGTTTCCTTTATTTTTTTTACCAGTGTAGGAAAATTAAATACAGCACCGTTGACAATATAAAGCACTTTCACCTCTCCGTAGAATGAGATGAAAACATAATTATGGTTATTTGAATTGCCAGAATTTAAAATTAAGAATGGTTTGCCAGGAAATGCCCATTTTGTAAAAAATAAGTACCTTTGTGATTATTGGTATGAAAATAACGTATTGTTTTTACAAAATCAAGAAATAATTTACACATTTATATACAGTGATGAGTGCCTTAAGAACCGGCAAAATAACGCAAAAGATAGAAAACAACACGTTGTGAAATAAAAAGAGATGAAAGTAGTAGAGGTGGAAAATTATCGATAGAAACCTCTAATTTACATTAAATTACATTAGGACTATCGATCGTTTCCCACTTTTAGACATTAGCTTATGAGCTAGTTGACTTCAGTCATAATATTACAAGTATGACGTCGAATATTTACATTTTTTAAATTTCGCATAAAGTAAAAACTGAATGAAGGCAATAAAGTAAATGTAAGTAAACAGTTTAATTAGTAGTAATTTGATAATTAATTCTGTTTTGACGAATACAGAATAACAAGCTATGATAATTCTGTATTGAGAAGAGTGTATGCGACGTCTCAAATCATAGTTTATTATTGATCAATACTTTAATTTTGGATAAAAAAATACTCCTACTTAAACTGTTTTTACTTACATTACGTGATACGTATTACTATGACTGAAGTCAACAAGCTCATAAGCTAACGTCTAAGGGTGGAAAATTTTCGATAATTCTAATGTAATGTAAAGTAAATTATAGGTTAATATCGATAATTTCTCACCTCTACTACTTTCATCTCTTTTTATTTCACAACGTGTTATGTTTTCTATCTTTTGCGTTATTTTGCCGGTTCTTAAGGCACTCATCCCTGTATAACGAGTTAAATACAGCTGCCGCCGTTTCTCGCAACCTAGCTTCCAACGCTTGCCATCGTTCCACTCATCTACTTGTAGACCCCTATCTTCCATTGCACCTTTTACTTCTTGTCTCCACGATCTTCTTGGTCTTCCCTTTTTCCTGCGGTTGGTGGGAATCCACTGTAACATTCTCTTTAGCCATCGTTGATCATTCATCCTTTCTACATGGCCATACCATTTCAGCCTTTTGCATTCTATAGTTTCCAGGACGTCAATGTCTATGCCCATACGCTCTCTGATTTCAGTATTCCTTACTCTATCTCTTCTAGTGAGTTGGCAACATCTTCTCCAATAATTCATTTCCATTGCTTTTATTTTGGATGCGTCATTTTTATTTATTGCCCAAAGCTCTGAACCATATGTAGCAATGCTTACTATGATACTTTTGTATATCCTAATTTTTTTGTTTTGGGTGATGTGGTTATTCCAAAGTATACTATTCAGTTGACGTATTGCTGAATTTCCTTGACCAATTCTAGTAGCTATTTCTTTTGTATTCCGACCATTGTTTGTAATGTTTACACCGAAATATTACACTGATATAGCTATCAGTATTTTGAATTTGTTTGCTTCCTAGTTCTAAGTGCTTTCCTTCACCTCCCACTACTACGTACTCTGTTTTTGATGGATTAATTGATAAGCCCCACTTAGTATATTCTTCATCTATTTTTCGTAACATGTAGTGGATATCATCTTGATCTTATGCAAGTATTACTTGGTCATCAGCAAAATGCAAGCTGTACAGTGTATGGTCTCCAATTTTAACACCCATAGGTTCACATTTTCTTTTCCAAATATCCAAAACCCCCTCCAAATAAATCTTAAAGAGTGTAGGTGCAATGCAACAGCCTTGGCGAAGTCCTTTGGTCACTTTTATCTTTTTTGTCACTTTTTGTCCAATCTTTATTACACTCGTCATATCATCGTACAACTCCCTTACAGCATTAATGTAAATCGGTGGAATATTCTTGTCTTCTAGCACCTACCATAGCTTGGCTAATGGGACACTGTCATATGCTTTTTGAAGATCAATAAATACCATGTGTGTCTCCATATTATGTTCCAAACGCTTTTCTATTGTTTGTTTTAGGCAGAACACATTGTCTATACAAGAACGACCAGTACAAAAGCCACTCTGATCTTCAGCGTCTTCCCAGCAATCTTCAATTCGGCTTTTAATTAGCTTCTCGTAGACTCCACAGATTGAGTTAGTTACACTAAGCCCTCGGTAGTTCTTACAATCTTTTCTGTCGCCTTTATTTTTGTATATATTGCTGATATATGCAGTTTTCCATTCTGGGGGTAGCTCTTCTCCTCTCAAGAATAAATTAAAAGTATAAGCCAATAGCTGAAATAGTTTGTCAGGGCCATATTTAGTCAGTTCAATGGGTACTCCCCCCGGTCCTGGAGCCTTTCCATTTTTCATAGCGTTGGCGTGTTTTTTAATTTCTTCTGGTGTTATTTCAGTTTCTTCGCGGTAGGAAATATCATATTTTTGGTAGCCAATATCTTGGAATTCTGTTTGATCTTCTGTCAGTATTTATTCATAATATTCGACCCATGATTCTAGGGTTATTAGAGTTACCCTACTGCATTCTTTTCTATCTGTTCTAGTACCTCTAATTGTTTTCCAGGCTTCTTTACTTCTTGATGTACCCATAAAATTTTCTACGTTATCGCAGGCTTTATTCCACATCTCATTTTTGGCTTTATTTACCTCTTTTTTTACTTCTTTGTTTAAGATGTTGTACTGTTGTCGATAGTAAAGGTCCTTTGTTGCTAGCCATTTGTTATACATATTCTTCTTCTTCCCCACAAGATCTTCTATTTCTTTATTCCACCATTAATTTCTATTTTTTATGCTATCCACTTCTACAATAGCTTTCATTGCAGCTTCGTCAAGAGCTTTCATAGTTTCGTTGTACGTATTAATTGGTGAGGAGTAACAAACATCGTGCAATTTCAGATTCAACCTCATTCGATACAGAAACTGGGTAGACTCATTTTCAAAACCTTGTAGATTATATCTCTTTGTTGAAATGTCTTGCAGTATCATTGAACTTTCGTTTTCATTTTGTCGTCGGCTTCCTTTAAATGTAAATAGTAGAGACGCTTTAAGCAAATGGTGATCAGATCCACATTCTGCTCCTCGATGGACTCTAACGTTATTAACCTTTATTGTGGAGTTTTCTTTGCATATACAGTAATCGATTATTGATTTCAAATTCCTCGTTGGCTGAATCCACGTGAATTTATGAATATCCTTGTGCTGTGAATAAAATACCTGAGCAAAAAATGATACTATAGGATTGTTCAATTGCAACCCATCTTTTGTTAGGTTAGCCTTGGAAACAATTATTGTATTTACTAAACTGACGTTCGACAATGTTCGCTACGTTTTTAAAAGTGACACTGAACAGTTTCCATTATTTGTATATGACTGCGATTTTAAGTATTGTGACTTAATAATGGCGTTTGTTGTTAACAATGCGTTCAAATATAACCAGAGCACGGTAATTCAATTTTTATAGCTCAAGGTTTGTAAGAAGAGAGTGGAAGATAGAAGACGAATAATAAGATGCAACCAGGTGCATTGAGTACCTCACTAAGAGACAGGAATGTGGCATATGTGGACAGCTTAATTAGAGAAAATCGTCGAATTTCAATAAGAATAATTATTATATAAAATATTGGAATGAGCATTGAGTCTATCTCTAGTTTCGTACCTAAACTGGTTTAAAGTTTTTCGCAATGGGTGGCAATTACCAAAACGTTAATGTAATGATTTTCTGTAGTTAATAATTGCTGGCGACAAATATTTGTGTCATTATTTTGAACCATTTAGTAAGCTGTCATGTTGTCTGTCCATTTGGAAAAAATATCATGTTAACATTTTTTTTTCCGACCATAAAGGTTTCTTGCTCATAGAGTTTACAGAACCCGAGTATATATTAACTCAGAGCTATATATCTTTGCACAAGCTCCATCAACAATGGGACAAAAACAACCAGGAAAGCTCTCACGTGGTATCGTTCTACTGGACAACTACTTTCTGCGAAGTTGTCAAAGTGGTGAAAGAAAATCTAAAATGAAAGAAATTGACGGTATTAAACCATCCACCTAATAGTCCTGATTTGTCGCCATACAATTTTCATACTTTTGGATCACTGAAAAAGGCGAAAAAGAAGTACAAAATGCCGTAGAACAATTCTTCGAGCAACACCGACAAGAGTTATTTAAGCAGGGTATTTATCGGTTAGTGAAAAAATGGTATATGTGTCCGAATTGTAGTGTTAATTATTTATAGATAATATTAGATAATAAATTATTTCTACAGCAAATATTGGTTTTAATTGAACAAGCCTCGTAGTATCCAAAACAGGAGAGGCAAATATAGATATACAGCCACAATGGAGAATAGAAAGTAACCAGATGCTACCCATTAAGAGAAAAGGACCAAAAAACTGAAAATGCCGCTTTCACGATTTTAATCGAGAAGAACAGTTTAAACAGCTTGAAAAATGCCATGGATTTAGAAGTAGTAGGACGCCTGAGTAGTAGGAGAAAATACAAAATAATCTTCTTCTACTTTGAGTACCGTGCCCAAGTTTTAGGCATGGGTAGCTTCCATGATGATTTGCCGATATCGTTCTAGATCTTGCGCGGCATGTAATAATTCATCTGCTAATAAGCCAGTCCATTTACGAAGGTTTCGGAGCCATAAGTATTTCTTCCTACCAATTCCTCTTTTTCCGTCGATCTTTCCGTTAAGTATCAACTGCATTATCCTGTATCTGCTTCCTCTCATTATATGCCCCAGATATTTGAGTTTTCTCTTTTTTATCATCTTTATTAAGTCGCCGTCACCTTGACCTACTCTGTTCAAGACTTCTCTGTTTGAAATGTGTTGAACCCATGATATTCTGAGCATTCTACGATATAACCACATCTCGAAGGCTTCTACTTTGTTCATCGTGTTAACCTTCATAATCCAGGTTTCACATACATACAGTAATACAGGATACACATAAAATTTTAGGAACTTAATTCTCAGCTGTAAGTTCAGCTGAGAATTGCTCAGAATAGATCTTCTTCTTCTTCTCATTGCGCCGTCTCCTTTCGAAGGTTGGCGATCCAAATGGGAATTGTAGTTTTGGAAACTGCTGCGCGAAAGATCTCTGCGGATGAGCGGTCGAACCATCTCCTCAGGTCTTTCAGCCACGAGTTCTGGCGTCTTCCTACTGATCTTTTGCCCTGTACTTTTCCTTCCAGTATAACTTGAAGTAATTCATATATTTCGCCTCTCAGCACATGACCCAAGTATTGCATTTTCCTCTCTTTGATTATTCTTAGTAATTCTTTTTGTTTACATGCGACGAAGTACCTCAACATTAGTAACTTTTTGTACCCATGGAATCCTCAACATTCGTCTGTATATATACATTTCAAAGGCATCTATTCTTTTTTCTATTTCGGAGTCCATTGTCCAACTTTCACAGCCATACAGTAAGACAGAAAAAGAATAGATCTAAGTTTCATAAATGCTCCTCTTGCAATTTCTATACGAGTTTTAATTTCTTCATCCGGATTTAGTGTCTCGTTTATCCAACATTCTAAGTATTTAAAATGGTTAACTTTTGTTATCGGTTCATTATTGATAATTAGTTGTATAGCGCCGAGGTTTACTAACTACAAGTAACTTTGTCTTTGTTGTATTTATGCTTAGTTCGGTATTAGAGCATTCTCTATTGACTCGATCTACAAGGAATTAAAGATCTTCGATACTTTTAGCCATGATCGCGGTGTCATCTACATATCTGATGTTGTTAATAGTTTCTTCCCCGATTTGAACTCCACATTGCCCTTCCAAGGCTTCGTTAAAAATTATTTCTGAGTAAACGTTAAACAAAGTTGGGGACAATACACAATCCTGTTTACCACCTCTTTAAATACAAATTTTGTCCGTTTCTTTGCCGTCTACTAGAATAGAAGCTTCTTGATTCCAATATAGATGTTGTAAAAGTCTTAAATCTTTATCATCTATTCCAATAATTTCTAGATATTCGAACAGCCTACCATGTTGAACTCTATCAAACGCCTTCTCAAAATCTATAAAACAGACGTAAATTGGTTTCTGTACTTTCCATGATCGTTGAAGTAGTGTTAGCATTAAGAACAAAGCTTCCCTTGTTCCCAATCCTTCTCTTAAACCGAATTGTTTATTTACCGTCGTGTCTTCACATTTCTGCTTGATTCATTAAGAATTATCCTAAGAAGTAGCTTGAGAGAGTGACTCATGAGACTAATTAGTCTAAAGTCTTTACATGATATAATGTGGTTATAAATGTTTGTTAGTTCTGAGACATTGTCGTCGTCTAAAAGTTTGAGCCCGTCTGATGGTGTTTGGTTAGGGCCTGGAGATTTGACATTTTGCTTTGTTTGGTGGCTTTCTCTACTTCTGCTTTTAAAATACTAGGACCAGTATTCGTATACTTTGTGGTGTATGTAGTTGGTCCATTCTTCCTTTTTTTCGTTTAAGTCGAGAATAATTTTACCTTTGGAGTTTCTCATAAAGTGAGGAGTTCTTTTTCTCTGAGTGTAGGTAATTTCTTTAAGTTTTTTGTATATATTAAACTCGTCATGTTTTCTTTGTAGTTCTTCCATCTCACGACATCTCTGTTCCATCCAAGCCTCTTTTGCTCGCTTAACCTCGTATCTTAGTTGTCGATATATTTCTCTATATCGAGTCTCATCTTTATTTTACCAATTTCTTCTTTGCTGAATAAGGTCTAGTATGTTACAGGTCATCCAATCCTTTTTCTTTATAGGAAAAAAAGGAAAAAAAAATAATATCGTCCTATTTGCCTTCTTCCTTGTATCGGAAAGCTGTATGAGAGAATGCTACGTTCGCGTATCAAGGTGATTGTGATGTCTGGAGGCCTGTCTCCGAGACAATATGGTTTCTGCCAGGGTAAAAGTACAGTGGATGCGGTGACCGAATTGCTCCGGGCGGCACGGGGAGTTGGGGCTGATCATCGATGGGTCGTCCTGATTCTCTTTGACGTCCGAAATACTTTTAATACATTGCAGTGGGGTCACGTAATGGGCTCTTTGGAAGCAAGGAACTGTCCTGGGTATCTAAGGAATGTGGTCGCTGATTACCTTTCCGAGAGGAAGATTGTGGTGGAAAAAGGTGTGATGGTGGATGTAACCCACAGAGGTCACCCCCCTCATTCAGAGAATGGCTGCTCTGGGGAGGATAATGCCTAATATCGGTGGTCCCAAATCCGAAGGGAGAAGGGCGCTCCACGGTGTTGTGCAGTCTGTCGCCCTCTACGCGGCCCCAGTCTGGAGTGAGGCGGTAGAAATACCAACTTACAAGAGGCTCATGGTACGCGTGGACAGAACTAGTCTGCTGCGGGTAGCATGTGCCTACAGAACTGTGTCAGCTGCCGCTCTGTGGGTTGTCACCGGCTGTGTTCCTTTACATGTGCTGGTAGGTGAAAGGGCAAGGATTCACACTCGTAGGGGGCGGCAGATTGGAGAGCGAGAACGGAGCGGCAACAGGAGTGGGAGGCAACACGTGATGTGGCGGAGTGGACGAAGTCACCAATCCCGAACCTTCGAAGCTGGGTGGACTGTGGGCATAGGCATCTGGATTATCATCTAACGCAAATGCTCACAGGCCATGGCTGCTTCCGCAGCTACCTTTTCAGGTTTAGGAGGGGTCAATCCGATCAGTGCCTTTACTGTGGTTTTTCGGATACTATGACACACACGATGTTGGAATGTGAGCGTTGGGCGGATGAAAGAGAGAAGTTTGTAAGAGAGTGTAACTGCAGAATGTTTAATTCCGTGAGAGAAATGGTGGAGAAAATGATGACGGATGAGTGGTGGTGGACACGGATCCACAAATTTATCAGGTAGCTGCTCTCTTCAAAAGAACGAGAGGAGAGGGAACTCGCAAGAGACTTCTAAAACAAGCGAGTAGCACCTTGGTGGGGTTCGGACTATCGCAGGCCGAAATAAGAAGAAATGGGAGACAGACGACGCGAGAGAGATGGCAGCCTCGCTAAGGCAGGGGTTAAAAGTCCTTCGTGGTTCGTGTGGGTGTAGTTTCCTCAATGAATGTGTCCAAGAAAGAATGGGAATCAGGCGATAGCAGGGCATCAGGAGAGATGTTTGCCTTAACCAGCCTTTCCTGATGTCTGGTGTGACAGAGGAGAGGTTTTTAGTTGGACGCCGACCGTCTCGGAGTGGTGACGGGACGAGATGTCAAAGGTCTAAATTCCTGGGGCATCTCGCCCTGGCACGGCTTCGCTAGGGTATTAGGAACCCAACACTACCTGGGTGAGTCACAGGTGTCTGTATGCAGATTTTCCTTCTTCTCTTTAAAGATGTAAAAAAAATCCTTTTTCTTTACTGGCTCTTTTTCCGATTTCATAACTTCGTCTGCTATGGTAACCTTGACGGAATTCATTATATTTATATTTTGTCCGATATTTTCTTGTTCAGATCTATCTAGCTGTTTTTTAATTTTATGATATATCTTATTTCCGAACTTATTTGCTATTTCGGCATTTCTTAGGAGTCGATTGTTATGTTTTTTCTGAGCTGTCGGGGTTTTTATTATTTTTAATTTTAGTTTAAATCCAGCTCAGAGCAGATTATGATTAGTTGCTGCGTCTGCACTTGGAAATGTCTTTGCAGATGTAATACTGCTTCTAAACCTTCTGTTAATGATAATGTAGTCCATTTGATTTCTGAATACCTTTCTTTCTTGATCAGCTGAAGATTTCCAGGTATATAGTCTTTCAGGTTGTTGAAGCAAAGTATTTGCTATAATGCAATTCTCTTCTTGGGAGAACTGTATTAGTCTCTGCCCTCTTTCGTTCCTTTCTCCAAGTCCACACTTTCCGGTTATATCTTGTGTCATTTCGGCACCAACTTTTGCGTTAAAGTCTTCCATTATAATCGTAGCTTCATGTTTTTTTGTGCTCCGGAGAATTTGTTTAATTTGGTTGTAGAATTGCTCAATTTCTTCATCTAGTTTGTTAGCTGTTGGTGCATAGACTTGTATTACGACCTGAGAGGCCCTGTGGTCTGGTTGTGATCTTCCTCCCCTGCCGGATCTTGGATTCCGAAGTCCATGATCATTAAAAGCATGCATACTTTCTTCCTCTGTCATGGGAAGTTGTACTAGAGATATGCACAAGAATATTTAATGTAGTGGTTTCTCCTGGCCTTCTACGTCCTGATGCCGTTGACCATTTCTTGGTTTCTCCGCCTTTGAAACCGATTTCTCGGTCTCAGGACAACAGAGTGTCCTACCACTCAAAAACTTATTGCCCGAAGCCGTTGGCCAGTAAGTGGGACATTGCTTATACCGGCAATCATTCGGTTTATCTGTAACCCTAGACAAGGGACCCTTACAGGGTGCTATCAGCCGGGCCAGTTAAACATGGTTCTTTTATAGAAGTGTTACTCCTCTCCCCTCCTCTTTTATCCGGGCTTAGGACCGGCTGTATCAGGTGCAAAGCTACTCAATTCACTTACACAGAGTTTGTAGATAGGCTGCAAAATAATGAAGTTACAGTAATTCTACGGAGAGCTTATGAAAGAAGAAGGATTATTTTATCAACATTACTTAAACAAGACAAGAACAATGATTTTGAATATTGCCAAATAGTTTTGCAAAAACATATCGATTTTTTGCTTATAAACAAACAATTATAATAAATATTAACCTACTGCCTACAGCAAAATTATTTTATCATATTGGTAAGGCTTGCATTTTTATACAAATTTAAAAAAAAAGAATTTGTCCTAGGACAATTTGGGACGAAGCTAGGCCCTTTTTTTAATTCATAGTAGCTTTGTTTGTAACAGTCAAGATGTCTAATTAGGGTCATTTGAAAGAACATACTTAAAAGTTTTAACGTGCAAAATTCGAAAAAAAAAAAAAAGATTGCCTTTTAATATAATCGTTTACAAAGCTTCAAAATGTAGTCCCCAAAATCAGCCAGCTTTGAAACTCGCGGGAGCGTTGGAGGGGAAGGAGCTGTTAACTGTACCTCTGGTTTCCGTTTACGAATTTCGACGTTTGTTTTTTAATTTGTATGTACTATTTGCTTTCATTATGTATTATTTAAATAAAAAAATCGTTAAGTAAACAATCTAATTTATTTAAACAATTTTTTTTTATTTTTTCCGTTATGTTTCGGGATATATACACTTGATGAAAGTCTAACCTTTAACGTTCGAAACACATTATTTATTTCTTACCTACAAGCTGAATCTTAAATATTATGATGCTACATTTATTACTCTTAAAATTAATGCAAATGATTCACGTTGGGCTGACCGAAGAAACAAAATAAAAATTTACGGTTTTTTTTTTAACTTAATTTGTTAATAACTAAGTCCTAAAAATCGACTGCAGAAAGGACAAAGGCTTTTGATACAGAGTTTCTGCTACTATACTATTCAAAACAACTGTCGTTTACCTGGCCGGTTCAGTGTCACAAACAGCATAATTTTTTGCTTATTTTCCTGCCCTTATAAAAGAAAGAGTAAAAGAATCTGAGAGGAAAGAGTAAAAGAACGTGGACAAAAAGAATTAAAACCTAGACAGAACACTTTGACAATTTATCTTAAAGCATGAAGACAGTGAACTTGAAGCTAAAGTATTAAAATTCGACATCTATAATGTTTTCACTTGCTAAAATAAAAAAGCATATTCTAGAAGTATGGACCTTTTATCATGCAAATTTTTCCACAAAATTGGTGGTGTTAGAAAGAACTCTGACGTCATACAGTTTTTAAAGTTATACTTCTATACGCACGGTCGGCGTTGGAAATTTGCACGGGAGTGAATCTGTGAAACCGTTACATATGTAAGATAATGAGTAAGAGAGAGACATAAGCTATATTTTCTCTCTCTTCCTCTTTCGAGAATAAAAATGTTCCTTTTGTATATATATTTAATATTATAAATATATTATATTATATATAATATTATATAAGTATATAATATAATATATATTAATATTATTATTTATGTGATATGTTTTGTATTATTTATTAAATGTTCATATTTATTTTAGGCTAGGATAAATAATCACTGTATGATACACAACTGCCAATTTTGAAATCCGTTAGTATCATGTCTAATTGGCAAATCTTTTACGTGTTTGGTTCATACGCTGGTGTACGTGAGTTCGAATCCCAATATGAATTTCCTTTTTTATTTTTGAAATATTTAAAAACCTCACGTTAATGTTATTAAATATATGTAATATACGCAAAAATGCTAAATTTTTAAATAAAATGAAAATTTAAAACATAATCCGAGTTGTTGGCTTTTTATTTTTATCTTCGTAAAGTAAGTTATGTATATTGGCAGTTTTAAATACTTATGAATATTGCATTTTAATTTGTATTGTATTATTATATTGAATTATGTTGCAGTGTATTGTATTGTAGTTTTTATATTAATAACAAAATAAACAATGAATTTTACTGCAGAGTAGGCGTAAAATTTTTTTTTGCATTCAACTCCTTTATATATATATATATATATATATATATATATATATATATATATATATATGAAAATAAAAATATATATTTTCATTAAAATATTGATACAATCCTTCATTTACTATACTCCTATTACAGGTCAAATGTTTATATACAGCAAACGATGCACCATATACCTATATACCTAATTCTTTTTCTCTTTCTGCTCTCTCTTACCTATAGCATTAAATATGTAATGATTGTGCAGATTGACTCCTATATAAATTTGTAACGGCGAACGCGTGTATAGAAGTATAACTTCTACCGGCAGTCCCACTGGACTGCCACACCCGTTTTTTTCAATAAGAAATATTGGACTACCTGTGTTTTAACATTTTGTGTTCATTCTGGAGCATTTAAAAGTATAATATTATTGTCTATTTATTAACAATGACTTTAAATAAATAATATTAATATTATAGAACACCGCATGTAGAGTTATGGAGTTTAAAAAGATGAAGATTATAAATATATTATGTAGATCAATAAACATAAAAAACATACAAGTAGATATAAGTGCAATACAAAAAATACTTGAATGGGAAAGAAAATTGCGAAACAGTCTCAAAGTCTCATCTTCGTTCCAGTTGTTAGGTAGCTCCTTCTCACTAAAAATTCTAGTTATTAAGATCTACAAATTCCTTGGTTGTTATGTTTTATCTATGCTACATCTCCACAGTTATCCCATTGTGTCCTATTTATAATGGTTTTTTGTTTTTAATCATACAGGCTTTAGTAATACGTTTATTATTTGTATTATTTCTTTATTTATGCTAGCTGTGCTTTTAAGCATTCCTTTTATATTTTGTTTTATTGCTTTTCCAACGTTTCGTATACTTTGCTTATTTTAGATATTTTTTCTGATGCTTTTATTTACCTCTTTATATTCTGCGGTTTGTAGTTTTCCTTATTCTTGAAGACACTTTCTTCTATTCAATAAAAATTTTGTTCCATTATAGATTTCTACAAACTTTCTACTTTATCAAATTGTATCAGTGAGTAATCTTTTAAGTTAATCTGTAAGTTATCTTTATCTTGTGATATTTCCTGTTGTTTATGTAGAGTAATACCAACAAATACCGGATACATATGATTTTTGTTAACAAATGATTTTTATATTTTTTTCTTTCATTTTACATTAAAATGCATCGTGTTAATTTTATTCAGAATATAAACTGCTAACTTTCTAAATAAAAAGCTTTGTCAACAAGTAAATCCAATTTCGTTAACTCATAAAACTTTTCCAGATATTCCTTCAGTTCTTTTTCATATCTTTGAATTATCTTTGCTTGCTCTTTTTATAATTCAAGAAATTCACAGAATTTCACCCTTTTAAACAACTTTTATATTAAACAAAACCCAAAAATCCAAATTACTTTCAAAAACTTTTCTCCCCAGTTTTAGGATCCGAATCCCCCCTAATGAATCCTGTCAATTACACTTCAAAACCAGCATCATCTCCCGAGACGCTCTCCCTTCCCCAATCTGATCTGACCGAAATAGAGTAGAATTCTCAAACAATTACATCGATGATTTCGCCTCCGAAATTAACATGACATAACGAGGAGGGATCAGAAATTATATATAAGGGATCAGAATTATTTTAACGTGGTTTATCACGCAAGAAAAATCACCGAACTGATTTAAGTTTATGGGAAGTTTTGATGGGGTTGCGAAAGTGAAAACCTTGTGATGGAGGGGGCGGCTTGAGCCTTTGTTATGTAAAGAAGACGATTTTGTGTCAATTATATAGTTGAGAATGTGCCAAAGCTGCAAAGAAATATCTATTATATGTTTAGAACAACATTTAGATATAAGACCTTTTACAACAACTTAAAATTTTACAATAAGAAATAGGAAACAAATACTTACTTTCATTTGCTTGGCCAAAATTTCAGATAATACTCTTGAAATGTTAAATATAAAGTTATATCATAAAAAGGAAAAGACAGTTAAGATTTGATTTCACGTACAGGGAGCCTGCGCATCCGCTTATACGTATTTCGGCCTAATAGGCCTCATCAGAACGGCTTTCGCAGTCGCTCTGAACGTGAAAATAAATCTGTTCTGTCTTAGAAATCTTAAAAAAATCTTAAAAATATGTTTAAAATGTTTAAAATATTGAAAAAAATCTAAGCGTGCTCTGAATACTTCTCCTTTGCTAAGCAAGTTTCAGTAAACAATACGGGATTATTTTCAACCTAGGTCGAGAATATTACTTTTAGGACTGTTTTGGGAAATAAATACGACTGATACGTTTGACGTTACTTTAATTATAATATAGGTAATAGTTGATGTCAAGTATTTTTTTAGGTATTCTTTAATGATGCATTTTTAATGACCTAATGTTGAATTTGATTTCAGAAAAAATACTTATGAATCCCGTAGTAAAAACACATTTCCGAACTTCGATGCTTATTTGCGATAATGCGATATGCGAAGGAGGCCCCTCGTTCAGAAATGTACTGTTGTTGTTTTTACTGCTATATATAGCAATATATAATATAGAAATTAGATACACAATATAATATTTCATATCTAGTAATAAAAGCAATACATTTCCAAACGACGATGCATATTAGTAGCCGAGATAACAGCTGATGCCAATAAGCATCAAAGTTCGGAAATGTGTTTTTACTATGGGATACACATACTATTGAAATCGCATTCAATATTAGGTACTTAAAAATATCAAATCCTTCTGTTTTCTAAATAGGTGCTTTGCAACGGATTAGTATTTTTTGGAATTTTTTATCTTACAGTCAAACATGGAGCTAAGAGTTAGATATTCTTGACAGATTTAAAAAAAAAAAAGTTTTTCTTATGATTTAGAATAAAATTCCAAACAGGACAATTTATTGTAGATATTTGATTTGATTAATGTCTGACTAATAACCAATATTACTCATTTTTTACAATATATCACAAAGCACACTTTTATTATTTTAGTAAATTTAAAAATATCTAAATACATGCTTTATAAAAACTGACAAAATATAGGTTGTTCCTAATAACCCACAGTATAAATTTTCTTCAAAACACTAATACTATCACGACAGTAATTCCATTACAACGTCAACTCATGCATTTTGAACAACAACCAGCAATTCTTGTATAACGAAATAAATTTATAAGTTACAATGTAATAAAAATTTTTACGGAGGCATAAACTCAACTATTCCCTTAACAGAACTACAATCCAAAGGGGTGTAATGAGCGTATGACACGAAAGGCAACCGTTGACATAATGTAATTTATATGTACCAGTAGAGAATAATTTTGTGTTGTGTATCAGTAAGATAAATTTAAAAACAAATTGATGAACGTTTGTAAATAGTATTTAGCGTTTATTAAAATGGATGCTTTATTACTAGACCTAACTATTTTGTATTGTTAAGTTGACAATGAAGTGGACTAACTATTATACTAATTATTTGGATATTTATTTACACATTTTAAGTATAACGAGTTCAAAATAGTACCAATAATAATGAAGTATATTACTTGGACGACTTTATCATTTTATCTAAAGAGAAAAACAACCAACCAAAAACCTCATGATTCTATCCGAATATATTATTCGTTTTAATGCTAATGTCAAAGAAAAGGTTTCATTGAGAAGAATGCCACCAGGAATTGTTCGATAGATTATTAAACTAAGTATTTAACAGAAAACCAATAGAACCAGCAAATAAGTAGGTAACAGCAATGGTGATTAAAATAATAAAGGAGGAAGTTGACAAACTAGTACAACAACTAAAGAAAAGTAATCTTGGAGTAGTGGAGACAGCGCAGCGTTAAGAGAGAGAGAAGCGAGTTGACTAACAGGTTTATTCAACAGGATTATATAATTAAAAAAGATTATGGATAAAATTCTATAATATATATATATATATATATATATATATATATATATATATATATACGTGTGTGTGAGTGTGGTGTGTGTAGAAGAAAGGGATGGACTTAGACATAGTCTATTAGCCATTCTATATATATATATATATATATATATATATATATATATATATATATATATATATATATATATCGACGCCTCGATTGAGATATGGATATTTTGCCGCATTTTAAATATTCTATGGACCCACAACGTTAGAAATGAAGAAGTTTTAAGATGTATTATCGTGAACTTGTAACAATTATGAACTATGAACAAACAGAAAACATCTTAAACGAAAGGAAAATGGAAGGAAATGGAAGGAAAAATAGAAGGAAAGGTTGACAAATGACATGACTACATAAGCTCAAGGAATGGTCAGGACTAGACATCCAAACCCTAATGAGAAATGCCCAAAATAAAGATAAATTTACAGAAGTCGTCGCCAACCTCTATTAGAGACGGCATCTAAAGAAGAAGACATATGTATTCGTACGAGGCTAGAACCGATATCCGCTAGAAACGCAGAATTATAATGGAGGGTGTAACGGTATAAACGTCACATCTTTATTAATTTATATTTAAATAATTATTTTATTTTAATCTTTTTATTAATTTATTAATTCCTTAACCTACCGTTTCTTTTTTTTACTAATTTTTCTGCAAAAACTATTTACTATTTTTTCTTTACTTCATTGTAGTCACTCCCCACTAATTTCAGTCAATCAGCTTTCAAACGTTGTGGGATATATTTTTTTGTCTGTAGTTGAAATTTATTAAAGAAGGAAATATGGAATAAGGTTCATTTTATGGTCTGCAGTATTTTATGGAATATTTTATGAAATAATTTATGAAATAATGGATTAACCACATATTCAACCAACTAAGACTGCAGCTGTCTTTAAGACCATCCAACCACCATCGGAAGCTATCAACAACTTCCCTGTTAATCACATGAAGCTATAAGTATCAGTTTTAAATTTGTTTATTGTAAATCTTTAGGCAGATTTTCATTGTTTAATTCATAGTTTAAGACAAAACCAATTCACACTTAAGAGACTGAGCTAGACGAAGCATAGAAGATAAGTGCCTATATATAGTTGATTAAGGTATTATTTTATAACAGGATTTCAATTCTCTTTGGTCTTATAGTTACAACGGGTAGAAAAATACCAAAAGCGTAAAATCCGCTACGGAGAATTACTCCTACGAGATGCTGTAACTTTATAAACGTCATATGTTTGTTATTTTCTTTAAATCATTATTTTATTTCAATTTCTTTTGATTTTATTTATTTGTTAACTTCTTTTTTTGTTTTACTAATAGTAATTTTTTTTAAATAGTTGACGCTTAACTCTTCAATCAACTAAATAACCTATTTAATCTCTCACTTATTTTGAATCTAATCCCCGTATTAAGATCCCATACCTACTGCATTCTATTCTATGCCATATACATTTATAAAATGTCTATATCCCACTTCATGTGACAAAATATATGTGTCAGTTGGCTACTCTTGACTTCTGTCATGTCAGTTTTACTTCAATATGGAAGGGAAATCCTTTTTTTTAATACATATATAAACATATATATATATATATATATATATATATATATATATATATATATATATATATATAAAGCAAATTTCTGCTAGTAAACTCATTTATTTCATCAAATTTGTTCTCTGAGGTGAGTACAAATTTCCTTTCATATTTGTGGTTGATAATTTTTTATATGATTTTTGATAACTTTTTACATTCTTTTTGACTTACATAACCTAATCTCTAAGCCATGCTTTATTTTCAATTTTTAAATACGTTTATGCATGTAGTATTTTGTTTTAAATCATTTTAACTAATTTATTTCATCATACTAGTTTATTATTGTGCATAACCTTTTTGTTTGTAAAGATACAAACAAAAAGGTAATTTATTAACAACATCTTTATTTAACAACATTTTAAAACATTATTTAGAATTCACATAAAACTGGCAATTCTGAAAGGATCCGGTGATATTTAGATTACCCTCGGCAAACGTTGACTCATGTTTCATAGCTTGAGTGTCAAGTTTCTGTAAGGAAACGCCGGATCCAGAAGGTATGCCTGCCAGCATTCTTGAAACCTCATTATTTGAAGATATGCTGTCCTCTAAATATCTTTCAGCAACTGACGTACTCTTCCATCCACCATGGCGTTTCAACGTGGTCATACTGGCTCCAGCTTCTACCAGAATAGTTGCCGAAGTCCGACGCAGGCAATGACCTGTGTACTTCTGAGGACTGCTCAAAACCAGATATTTTGCAATGGTGGACGGGATTTTTCCAAATGTGTTCTTTCCAACTGGCTGTACGATACAACGACCTTGTCTGTAGGTCAAAAAAGGCGTTTTTTCTGAAGAACCATGGGGTCGTAAAGACATGTAATCCCGTACTAACTTCAAACTCTTCAGTTCATCTTCAACTCTTCACCCACAAAATATACCAAATATTAATGCTACTTTGTTTATTAAAAATATTTCGTTCAGTGGTTCGTGAATCAATTTTAAAACATTTTCTCTAGACAAGACTCTAGACTTTTTTGGCTGGTAGGCTTTCGAGCCTTGCTTCAAATATTTGGTCAATTTATGGTAATTGGCAATGTTAATATTCTTATTTACGATTAAAGTCTTCTTAACCTTTAAATATTTGGACCACAGAGAACTCGGAGAAAATGTTTCGGCGAGATCGGCAAAGTATACAAGTAGCACCGTTTCACTAATATGTTCTACATGGTTTTGTGTCATCCAGTGCTGTAATTTTTCCTATTCCTTATCGTAGGCATCTCTCGATTTATGTGGTAGTAACTTTTGCGTTTTAAATTTGGTTGGGGATCTCAAAAATATCTTGCATTTTCACGGTTTTAGCTTGACACGTTTGGCCGCATTTCCGTAGCGTAGCAACATAACACGGACGATAGAATGTCTACTAGTACATATATTGTCAAAATGAAATCGAATTTTCGGATTTTTTAGGACATATTTAGTTGTAGATGCAACAACGAACTAGTATGACATAAAAGTTTGTATGCACCACGGGTATTAATAGAAGTATATGCTCTCAGGCGACTTACAAACCCTCGGGCCAGAGGCCCTCGGGTTTGAAACATCGTCGCCCTCTGGGCATTAACATCTATTTAATACCCTTGGTACATAAATAACTATTAATGATAGTTATATATATTTATTTAATTTTCCTTACCATCAGCTGTATCCTTTAAAAAAATTTGTCTTTAAAACGTATGACTGGTTGTATTGACTTAAAAAAAACCTTAAGCTTGTTTTTCCGGGAGAACACACAAGGACACTATTTTAGTTTATGGAGAGTAAGGTACCTGTCGTGCAACATTCTATCCATTTTTGGACAATGTGTTCAATAATCAGTATAAAGTACAGCTGTCCTCGTATTGGTTCTAGTACATTTCCTAAAATCACTCCATCTTATCTGAAGAAAATAATTTATTCTTAAAAAAAATCTGTCAAAATGATTTAACGCCAATAATCGCCATTGTACTTCAGTAGTTAGTTAGTTCAGCTAATTGATTAAGTTAACATTAAAAACAATCGACACCATTCCAGTTAGATCAATAGAAGTACATATTATTTTTACAAGAAAAGAATAAAAAAAATTTAATATTATTCAATCCAAATTCAATAAGAAGTATTATTATTGCTGCTTGGTTATATATTATTATTAAAAAAATACATTCCGAACTAAATTAATTTGATAATCCAAATATATTGCTAAACTAATATTTTCTTACCTCTAAAAAAGAATTCTGTTTAATCATGTTTTCGGCTCGTTAATAAGAAATAATTGCTCACCTTGGAAGTTCACTTCTGAGACCATCAATCATAAACGTCTGGTTTTTCTTTGAAACATCCGGTGGAAACTCAACGAATGCATTTTCCATTTTCTGACGTCATAAATCATTCATATCAAGCACCGGCAGTCCTAAATAACCTTACAATCCTCGCTTCAGCTGATCAAAGATGCCGTCATTGAAAGAAACAGGGTTCAGTTATAAAGTATTTAAAACTAGTTATTATGGGTACAATATTATGTTATTAGTATAATTGACGTAGGCGTTAGTACTTTTTAAGCCTAAATAATTACGTACCAATTTTTTCTAGGAAAATAACAAAGAAATTAACATTATAATATAAAATAAATTCAAACCAAATTTTAAAGAATCTCTAATTGTGTCATAATAATGTTTCGTCGCGTTGATATTACGTTCTTTCGATATTAATATACCACTCTTCGGGGTGTAAGGGTTGATGGTTGTAAAATATAATACACCGGCCCAATCATCAATCTCACCTGCGCGTGACTCTGGCACATGAGTGATGACCAGTATAAGCAGCCTCTCAGTTGCTAGCCAACAGCTTCGAGTGGAGGAGCTAGTAAGTGGTAAGACATATTTTAGTCCTGAGGTAGAGAAATTTCCCTCAAAGCGGAGGCACTATGTAAAAATAGTCAACGGTATACAGATGTGGAAAGCCACAGGTAAGCCACCACCAATTATGTAAATCATTTGTTAATTGTAGGATTCTACTTTTGAGCTATTGAATCGTACTATTTAGTTAAGTTTTATTTTGACGAGACCTAGTTGAATGCCATCTTCTTTTTTGCGTTATTTTTTAAATTATCATAATTCTTAATTTTTTTTTTTTGAAAAATTCTTTTCTTTTATCCTAAGTTTTACTATAGGAGTATTTTTTATGCTGTTTGCTAGATTATCTTCTTTTTCCTCCTCAGCGTTTCCCTTTTCATGTGTCGCTGTTCCTTATACTTCTTTGCCACTCGTTTTTGTCCATCATGTCTTAAATTTTTCTCTTGGCCATCGTGACCACTGTCACACATTCCTTCCAACTTCTTCTCGGATTTCTTCTACCGCTCCTTCCATTAACTTCTAACAGCTCTATCCTTCAATCCACATTTTTATTTTCAGTTTTATTTCCTACATCTGACGTGCCAAACCATTGCAGTCTTTGTTATTGAACCTTTTTTGAGACTAGAGACCCCGGCTGTTTCCCTAATTAAGTCGTTCTTGATCCTATCCCATCTAGTCTTAACCAACATTCACTGTGGGAGCGTTGTAATTGGATCCCTACATTCGAGGGTTGGAAATCTTTTGATTCCAAGCCTTACTTCAAAGGACTTGTGAGTGGATGTATCTCCATAGGTTTGGTTCTTCAGTGACCGTTGAAGGATAAGGATTGTTAAGGTGAGCAAATATTGCTCCAGAGAAATAAAAGCACTTTAAGTTTATCGACTTATAATTAACTTATTTTTAGAGTAGAGAGGTTCAAAACGACCGAAGCTGACTATACAATATCAAATAATTCTTTCTTTATCACACGTAAAAGAGAAAACCGTATTTATGAGAAAAATGTCCGATTTCGGCGTAGAGAAATATTTTATACGTGAATTGAGAGTGTTTTAAAATGCGATGCCTCAAGGGCGATCTGTGTGAACGAACTAATAAAATAATACTTGGTGCGTAAAAGTGTAGATTATCCCTCTTGTATTTAGGTGTGAAAACTATTTAAGAGGCTGTGGCGCCATTAAGTCGGCTATCCCGAGCAAACTAGATATTAGTGAATATTTTACTTATTCTACACTAAGAAAAGTGTAAAGAACTATATTTTTATTTTATATTTTAAAATGATATGTTCATTTCTGGAACATAGACTGCCCGCGTTGAAGTATTTACTTCAAAACGAAAAAAAGAGTGATTTGAGAAAGTAAGCAAACTTAACTTAAATGTAATTTAAGAAATAGCTATTCCTAAATAGAGTAATACATATAAATGTGACAAAATTTAAAATTTTAATTTTCTACTTTGTCCACAGGAAGAGGACAGAGTTTTGTAATGGGTCTGTTAAAATATCCATCTCTAGTCTTTATTTTAATACTACGGACCTTATCGTCCTTACCAGTAAACAATTCAACAATTCTTGCCAATGGCCAGTGTAGGGGTGGAACTTTATCTTCCTTTAATAGAACTAAGTCGTTAACTTCAAGGTTCTTCTGTGGTGAACAGCCATTAACTGTGTGACTGTCTTTGCTTTAAATTTAAAACAATCGTGACATTTATTAATTATTCTTTTAGTTTCTTTGAGACCATTTAGACACCAATATCTTAAACGAAAATTGGAAAGAGTATTTTGAGGGCCTGCATGACATAATCTTATATGTTCTCTATGCAGCATTAATTTTACTATGTGATTATGAGAGGGTAGAAGTAATGGGTACTTCTGTTCATATGGGACGTCTGAGTACCTTAGACGACCACCTACACGAATCATTTGCTGATTATCTATGAATGGGTTGAGTTTTAAAATTGTTCTATTTGAAATTATCTCCTTATTTTTAAGACAAGAAAATTCTCGAAAAAAGTGTGCCTTTTGCAAAAGTTTTATTATTAAATTTTCAGCATTTTTTAATTCTGAAACAGAGAAGGGTCCAACATATTTTTCATTTGGAAACTTGAAATTGTGAATGTACCTGAGAATAAGTGTGATACTGCGTTGTAGTTTTGAGAAGTTTGAAAATTTGAGAGATAAATTTTCAATGAAACTTATTGGACTTTCTTGTGCTAGATGAACTATTTTCTTTTCCTCGGGTATTTTACTTACATTTGGTTTTGAATCATAAGAAGTTAAATCTAAGTCATAATTAAGTAGAAATGAGGGACCTTGAAACCAAAATTTTGAGTTTAGAAGTTCAGGAGCAGACATGCCTCTTGACGCAATATCTGCGGGGTTTTGTTTTGACTTTATATATCGCCACTTAAATTGTGGGTTTCCTTGTATTTCAGAAACTCTATTTGCAACAAACTGTGACCATCTCGAGCTATGTGAGCCTAACCAAGCAAGTACGATTTGTGAGTCCGTCCAGCAGTTTATTGAGTCTATTTGAGTTAATTTATTATTTAGAATTTCAACTATTCTTTTAGTGAGTTTGCTGCATAAAACAGCACCCATAAGTTCTAACTTAGGTAAAGTTAATGTTTATTGGAGCTACCCTACTTTTAGAGGTGATGAGTGTGGAAGAGACATTTCTTGAGCTATAAGTAACTCTAATATATATGCAGCTGGCGTATGCCTTTTCACTAGCGTCGGAAAATGCGTGTATTTGTATAGTACATATATAATTTTCAATAAAAAAGGTCTGTGAATTTTTAAATGTTTTAGTGCTGAAATATGTTTGAGAAAATTTAACCATTCATTTAAGAGTGTAGAGTCTAAACTTTCATTCCACTGAATTTTTGAAAGCCAAATTTTTTGCATTATTATTTTTGCAGTTACTAATACAGGATTAATTAATCCCTTGGGGTCGAAAAAACTTGCGATTATCGAGAGCACTTGTCTCTTAGTGTAGGAATCTTTTATTTCGATTTCTGGTACTGAAAGAGAGAAACTATCTAATTTAGAGTCCCAACAAAGACCTAATATTTTATTGGAATAATTTTCTGGAGATATGACATACGTAGAATCAGTTGAAAATTGTGATATATTTTCTAAAAACTGTGGTGAATTTGAACACCATTTGTGAAGAGATATGCCTGCCTTTTGTAGCAGCGCAGTGATTTGCTCATGCGCAAGTGTGAGTGTTTTAATACTATTTGTACCATATAGTATGTCATCAATATAGCAAAAATGAATGAGCATATCATGAGCGAGAGGATATTCCTCCTTATGTATGTTTGCGAGTTCAATTAAACATCGTGTACTAAGGAAGGTAGCTGGTTTCGTTCCATAGTTAACGGTTTCCAATTGTATACATTTTAAGGGCTCCGAGGGAGAGTTGCGCCACAAAATATTTAATAAGAAAGTTTGGTTGGGGTTTATTCAGATTTGTCTAAACATCTTTTTTATATCAGATGTGAATACATACTTGAAGAGTCTAAAGTTGACTAAAGTGTCAAATAGTTCTGGTTGTGTGGTATAACCCTTCAACATAATATCATTAAGGCTAAAACCAGAAGTGGTTTTCATGGATGCGTCAAAAACTACGCGCAAACGAGTTGTGAGAGAAGTGTCTTTTTCTACACTGTGGTGAGGCAAGAAATATTTGTTTTCTGAGTGTACATTCTGCAGAGACAACGGAACATATTTTGCATGTCCTAATTCAACATACTCGTCTATAAAAGATTTATATTGTTTGTAAAGAGAATCATTTTTTGAGAATTTGTTCTCCAAATTTAGAAATCGCCTTCGCGCCATTTGGAAAGAGTCGCCCAATTTATTATTTTCATTAGGCGTGCATAGGGGTAAATCTACTTGGAACTGTCCATTCGGTAGGATTTGTGTTGTGGCTTTAAATATTTTCTCAGCCTTTTCATCATCAGGACTTAAATGCTTTATTTCGGGAACTTCTTCAATGTCCCAAAACCTTTGGAGAAGATTATTTATATTTTCTTCTTCAGTGTGAGATTGAACAAATAAAGAAATATGATTCGAGTGTGAATAGTTACAGTTTGAGTGAGAGTGCATCTTTTTCTTAGATGAAACTTGTGGAGATAAGTTACCGAACATGACATATCCTAAATGAGTGTTTTGAAGCACTGGAAGACCTGCTCCAATATGAATTAAACCATCCTTTAATAGATCACAGTAAATTTCTGCACCTAATAAGAGATCGATTCTCCCTGGGGAGGAGTAAGAGGGATCACTGAGCTTTATGCCGGCTGGTATTTTTATTTTGCTACGATCTAGAGGTACCTGAGGTATTTTACACGTAATATTATCCAAAACTGCACATGATACTTCAAATTTCATATCATTGTTTTTATATGGGAAAAATTCAATGTTTACCATTTCATTTGAGATGGAACAATTTTGAGAGATTGTGGAAATTTGTAATCTTTTATTAGTGGTAGAGTAATTTAGTTTATTTACTAAATCCTTTGTTGCAAAGCTCGATTGATATCCATTATCGAGAAGACATCTTGCGTGTACAGGTTGTACACTTTTAGAGTAAATTGTTACCAGCGCTGTGGCTAGCAAAACTTCGTTTTTTGGATTGAAAGTGGAGAGAGAAGAGATGCAAGATGAATTTTGACTTTGTGTGTCTGAGAGTAGACAATATTCATTTGTCTGAGTGCTTAAGTGAGTAGAAGTGTTTGGTGATTCATTATATGAATGTGGAGAATTAATTCTTTTAGTAACTTGGGCATTATTACTCCTTTGAGGAGCATGAAAATGACTTTGAGAGATATGTGGTGCACTATGGCGAGTTTGTGAATCACCCTGTATACTTGCGGAGGATTGAGAGGTTTGTGGTGCATTAAAGCGTGATTGTTGCCTATTGGCGTGACTTTGATTACCATCATGTGAATTTGAAGCACTTTGATTGCTTCGAGTGGGAGAGAATACATTATTTTCTTCGAGTGTGAGAAAAATGATTTTCTTCATGCAGAACTGTATTGTGCTTTTTATTGCAAATTTTACATGTGTATTTAGAGATGCATTTATCAGTAAAATGCTTACTGCCAAAACAGTTTCTGCAAAGCTGTGCTTGCTTTACAAAATTAAATCTTTCTCGAGAATTTGTGTCTTTAAATAAGTTACACTGATATATTTTATGACCAGTTTGTTTACAAAATATGCAATTTTCATAGCTAGATTTATTATTATTTATAGTGGAAATATGAGCAGTTTTTTGAGTGACTTTATTATTAAACTTTGACTGAGTTTCAGTGTAATTAAGTTTCTCTAAAACATCACATCTTTTTTCTAGAAATTCAAAAAATTGTTTGAGTGTTGGAACATTCTTAAAACCTACTTCATATTCAAAAGCCTTGTGAGAAGCAAAATCTATTTTTTCTAAAAATATTTCTATTAAAAGGAGGTCCCAATGTTCAATTGGAACTTCGAGATTACTAAGAGCTTGAAGCGTTTGCTTCGTGTGTACAAGAAAATCTCTTAGTACCTGAGGAGTGCATTTAACTAGAGATTGAGACTTTAACAGCTTTTTTATAAGAGTACTAATCACTCGTGATTTGTCATCATATCTTTCTTTTAGGGTTTTTATAGCGATAGCAAAATTTGCATCTACTACTTCGAAACTGCTAATTAAGTTTAAAGGTTCTCCTTTGAGGAAGGATTTTAAATATATAAACTTTTGTACATTATTTAAACTTGAATTGTTTGTGATCAGAGTTTCAAATAGTTGAAAGAATTCATTGAATTCTGAGAAATTTCCGGTAAAGGTTTTCATGCTAATTTCAGGCAGCCTCGCACTGGAAACAGCATTATTATTTGAGCTAGGTGCTTTATTTTCTGTTAAATTTAATTCTATTATTTTTCTTTGCAAACCTTTGAGTGTGTTGAAGTATTTTTCTTCAACATTTGCTCGATCAGCTGATTGTTGGTCGCTGTCATCAGTCTGTTCGATTTCTAATTGAATTTGTTCATATTGTGTGAAAAAATTAAAAAGTTTTTCTTTCCTATTTTCAAAATCAAGTATTTCGTTTTCTGTGTCTTTATTGGCTATAAGCCATTCTGAGATACGTGTAATTGATGCTTTAAGTGATTTGCGCTTTTTCTTTAAAGCTTCCATATTTTATTTAAAAGTGAATTTATTTGCAAATATATGCTGAGCGAGAAATAAGAGTGAATGATTTTGTTTAGTGTAAATATCTTTTTCAACTGAGATGCGATTTTAATTTTAATATAGTATTTTTAGAGTGATAAATAAATATTTTTCGTGAGAGCGGGCTGTGAGACAATCTGTATAATAAATAATTGTCAGCTATCTTTAGCGATATTGAGAAGAAAGATCTGTTGTCAAATCAAAGCCATTAGTTAATATAAATATTATTAAACAAATAAAAGTCGAGACAAATATCTACCAAATATAAATGTGTGCATGCAGTGACTATAGAAATATATAGAAAGAGTTTTAACCTCACCAAATGTTTTTCAAGTATCCAATTTAATTACCGCTGTCGCTTACCAACACCTAACGCACTTTTCACAAAACACAGGTGTCTAATCTTGAACGAAGGTCAACTTGTGCAATCTTTCTTCTAGGGACGAGAAACCATTATTCTTTCTTCCTGTTGCTCTCCGGCGTGTGTAATCCTTTTCTTTCTTCAGTCCTGTTTCATCAAATAATCCGGCTCGAAGGACCACGAAATGTGGGAGCGTTGTAATTGGATCCCTACATTCGAGGGTTGAAAATCTTTTGATTCCAAGCCTTACTTCAAAGGACTTGTGAGTGGATGTATCTCCATAGGTTTGGTTCTTCAGTGACCGTTGAAGGATAAGGATTGTTAAGGTGAGCAAATATTGCTCCAGAGAAATAAAAGCACTTTAAGTTTATCGACTTATAATTAACTTATTTTTAGAGTAGAGAGGTTCAAAACGACCGAAGCTGACTATACAATATCAAATAATTCTTTCTTTATCACACGTAAAAGAGAAAACCGTATTTATGAGAAAAATGCCCGATTTCGGCGTAGAGAAATATTTTATACGTGAATTGAGAGTGTTTTAAAATGCGATGCCTCAAGGGCGATCTGTGTGAACGAACTAATAAAATAATACTTGGTGCGTAAAAGTGTAGATTATCCCTCTTGTATTTAGGTGTGAAAACTATTTAAGAGGCTGTGGCGCCATTAAGTCGGCTATCGCGAGCAAACTAGATATTAGTGAATATTTTACTTATTCTACACTAAGAAAAGTGTAAAGAACTATATTTTTATTTTATATTTTAAAATGATATGTTCATTTCTGGAACAATTCACCTTAAAATTTTCATACCAGCTTCCACCTTTACATTATTCTTGCTATTTACTCCAACTCTTTTATAAGTTTATCAATCCATCTCTTTTTTCTATTTCTACAGCATTGGTTTCAGTATTTCGTTCTTCTCCTATACTCTTCCAAGTCTTTTGCTTTACCTGTTTATAACGATTTGTTTCGTGCTAAGTTTTTTCCTTGGTTGCTGTTTCGCAGTCTTCGTCGTACCATTTTTTTCTTTATATCCCATTACTTTTTCTGCCGCTATCGAAATGTTACCTTTTATTTCTTTCCAAGTATCCTTTATATTGTTACTATTTGAGACTTTTAAATTTGCTTTCAACTTTTTAGAATAAACTTTCTGAATAATATCTGACTCTAGTTTCCCTACATTACACTTTTTTCTTTTTGTGTATTGTGATGCGTAACAACAATATTTAATATTTTTATCTTATTTTGGGTCATATTATTTTATATCACACTGTATATTAGTTTAAGATTTATAAAATTCTCTGTACCATCCAATAATCTGTACGGCGTCGATAACTTGCATTCAAATAACTTTCTAGACATAAGCTTCTAAAATGGTCAAAAAATCATAACAATGAAAGGATTAGTAATTCCAAATTATCGGTTTAAGTCATTTGAAATTTCTCAATATTAACGAAGGTTACCCTTCTCAGGTAATTTTAACAATAAAATAAAAGTCGAAGGTATTGAATGTAGACATATCCGTTAAATACGTCGAGGGGGCCAGGGGGAGATTTCTTAATGTTAAGAAACGGTTACGAGCCGAGTGATAAAAATCAGTTTGCATCAGTTCGAATCCAGCATTGGATGAGCTCTAGGCTCCTACTCGCGCCAGCCGCAGCCGCACTTCAGAAGGTTTAACACAGTCGGGATATTAATAAATTACTCAGTTCGTGGCAATATTGTATCACCGACATCTAGTTTTATAGTTTCATAAAGTTTAGTTTCATAAATCAGCTATCGTAAGCAAGTTATCGGCGTCCAAAATACGTTGTTGTAATTGTTTTAATAGACTTTAAAACGTTCTTTTCGAAATTTTCATTTGTCCCAGTTTTCTGGGTGGTCCTTCAAAGAAGTAAAGTGAACCTATTTCCCTAAGGACAAAACTTGTTCCCCAAGGGAAAAAACCAGCGACCTATGACTGGTGCGCGAAACAAAGGCATCAGGACAAGGTGTAAGGACAAAACACACCTGCATCTTCGCTCATATTGCTTTGTGTCTTTAATTAAAGTCATTTCCATATTTCGTCTTACCAGAAAGTGGTCAGAATTTACATTTGCACCCCGATATGATCTGCCATCTTAATTTTTCTTCTTCACTTTTTTAAAATCAAAATATGGTCTATTTGAGTACCCTCAGTTGAGCGTATTACAGAGTATTAGTGTTTTTTTTTTAATTATTTACTTTACATAAAAGAGTAGGTATATATATATATATATATATATATATATATATATATATATATATATATATATATATATATATATCGTTGATCAACTAATCAACAAAAATATTTCTGTCGGAGGACGTTCGTGTTGTGAAATATATAAAGTTTATTGGATAATAAACGAGGAAATATCCTGGATTCCAGGTAGACTACGGTAGCACATAATATACGATTCAATGTAGGCATAAACCACATTAATAAATTACATAAACCAACAACCCTATCGAATTAATTACGGAAAATTGCATAGAATGAAGTGCTTTTCATTATGTGGATGCGGTGGATGGCCGAATACCGGATGGGTTGCTGTGGATTATTGACAGGTGTGGCTTGGAAGCAACAAGACATTTTTGTTTGGTTTTAATGTGGGTCCTAATACTGAATACGTCACCAAACTGCATTAGTACGTAATAATTTTATCTGCAAATCACTCCCTTTGTCCCATTTTTTATGCATGCTTTCGTCTGTATTTTAATTAGCTGTAATGTTTAGAATCTTCTTGCCCCTTTTTGTTTGTTATTTTTTTAAACTGGTTTCTACATGAATACCTTGGTTTCTCTTTTTGTTTACCCAGATAATGTAAAAACAGCTTAATGCTCACTATACAAATGGAGAGTAAATCAGACATAGTCACGTGAGTGCGGAGAACCTCTGGTACTCTGTTAATATGGTCGACTTCTTCCATGTCACAGATGCGGCACTGGAGTAGATTATTATTCTCAACACAAAATTATAATTGCGAATGACACTTTTTCAGGTGTTCCTGTCTCTCAAGATCATGTTAGCTGTGGTAAAAGCTACGGAAAAAGATGTTACAAATCTACTTTCAGATCTCAGTGGTGAATTTAATAATTGATATATTAACCCTTACGCTAACGAACGTAAATGATTTTAAATATTGAGTTCAAATTTCACGATAATGTTAGTTTACACCTTAATAAGAAGTCAAATTTTTTGCATAATTTTGCACAGATAGCTAGCACAATTGTGATAATGAAACCAATTTAAGAAAAATGAAACCAAATTTATTGAATAAAGTTATTAGCAACGAAATTGAACAAAACAGTTTTGTTTGTTACTTAAACAAAGATAAACATCACACTTACTACACCTTATTCTTGATCTACTTTGACAGGGTTCTAGACGGTATGTGTTAGGATTTTTTTGATTTTCATGAACAGGCCAATGATCAAACTCATCATACCTTTTGGTTTGGACAGGGCATTGAAGCGTACATAAATAACCCTTTTGATACTGGATTCTTCTGTGTTACGTTCATTGTCTCTTTCTGATCTTCTGGTTTTTGTTACACAGATCAAAAATTCACCCAAATTTAACCGAAATTATAGCGGGTCCAAGATATCTTTTGTTTTCTATTTATTGTTTTTACAATGTTTTGATCGCATACATCGACACCTTTTATCTTTTCATTATATATGTTAACAACTTGTGGACAAGTTACTTCGACATGTTTTTTTTTTCTTGTTTGTCCCATCTCTTGACGTTTTGTAAAGGTTTTACTCCAAAAGCCGTGGAAGCCATAATTACGGATTTGTTATTTTTCCACTTTGCCAAGCATACCTTTTTGTCACTTCTTACGTATTCTTCTGACTGACCTCTTTTCATTTCTTTGTCTTTTTTAAATACACATATCTCTTTGTTCTGTTTGGCATAATTGTTTCCGTTCCTTCTATTTTCAGTTCAAGCAATTTATCAAATAATGACAAAGTCGAAAAATATCTATCAAGCAACTTTCCGGAGGCAAGGTTTCTACTAGGCGAAGAACGACCGATGGTTCTAAACCGAGTTCTTTATTTTTCAGCGGACTCAGAGAGCCTTGGATAATTTCAAAGCTTATTTTTTACAAATTGTCGTATTGCACATCGGCCCAAAAAGGGTATCATTTGTTCATTAATTGAAAATGACGTCCCCAGTAGTCTCTGAATTTCTAGACATATTTTTCTTACTCTATCTATCATAGGCTGAATTTTCCAATGGCGATTTTGTTGTTTTATCTCTTCGGTTACCGATAAATTATCTACAACGTGAAAGTTTGTGCGTAATTTGCAAAATCTGTCTCGATTCATTACATCAGCTATGATTGGTAGTCGGTACTTTACACTCCAGTAAAGGTGTATTCCGGGAAACTTAAAACATCCCATGACCGCATGCATACCAAAAAATTGTTTGATTTCTTCGGGAGAAATATCTGGTTTTATTTCCTTGCCAGTCTCTTGCAAATAGTATTGCGAAGTTAGTTTTGCTCTAATTTTAAAAAAAATCAGCTTCTAAATATCTACTTAAATAACCAAATGGACTCAAAACGTCGTTGATATCATCAGTCCCATTGGATTCTTCCGAAATATTCTTGCTTGCGAATGAATCTTTGGTCCATTTTATGCCTACGGAAGGTACATTTTGTTTGTAGAAGGTTCGGGATTTTCCTCTTCGATGTTATTTTCCTCATCAGACTCTTCATCAGCGATGATTGAGCTGGTTCTGTCTGTTTTTTTTTTCGATTTTTACTGTGTTAACTCCCGAACCCCACAATGATGATCTAGCGCCAAAATTAACTCATAAGAACATAACCTTTAATATATTTAATCATTTTTGTACGAAACTTAGTGAAACTAAACCTACTTAAAGCAATAATACCCATCAAACATGTTTTAAACTGATTCTTAGTAATACTTACTATTTTTTACCATTGCAGTACACACAAGTCTAAATTATTACGAAATACGTCCGTTCATACTCTAATCACGTCAAAAAATGAGAAGGGAGACGAACGGTACCGATTCAGCGTGACTACTCACTACTCGCACCTAGCACATTCATGTCGTGCGGGAGCGATTCGTGAAAATTTGATTTTAAGCCTAAAACAGCATTTGGATTAGACTCACACAATTGTAGCATCATGGAGCGTAAGGGTTAAAAAAAATATTCACAAAAACGAAATAAGATAGACTGATAATGTATCAGACTAGATACATACCATAATACACCAGAGTAAAATGAAGTGATGCAGTAAAAAGGATAATTGTGCTATTGTAGAAACTACTAAATTAATTTTGCATGCACATGAGAATCTACTCAGTACTTTGGGATAGAAATGATAAATAAAGTGGCCTATATATTAAAACGAACTGTTTTAAGCGCAAAAGAAAAATGGCCATCTGAAATAGGTATAGTCTTCGTTAAAACACATGAAAATTCTTCCAAGTTCCTTTAAGTTCTTGTATCAAAGCAATCTACAAGGAAAATGGATAGACAGTACAATAATGTTTGGTAAATTACGACAACGATTATGCTTACCTTATGTGGTGTAGATAGAATAAGAAACAAGTGAAATAATATTGATTTTTAATATTCGATTTTAAAGTACCTACTACAAACAAAAAAAAGATAGTTAAACATAAACTACACAAAACAATTAATTCTTGTAGTTGGCTGTATGTCATAAATTACAAAAAATTTTATTTAAAAAAGTCCTTTATTAAAGGTATATTAATATAAAAACCCTATCGGGCTACATTACAGAACGAAGCCAGTTTTGTGATGTAGTCCGATATGGTTTTTTTTATATTATTATACCTTTTATAAAGGACTTTTTTAAATAAAAATTTAACTAAACATAACGTAATTTTAAAAATCGTTAAATTTAATATGAAAAAACAATGTGTTTTGATTACAAAGTAACCGCAACAACATTTATTTCGATTAGTAAAATAATTCCAGCTTTAATGTTGTTTTTTTAATGTGCCGCTTTAGAACAACAACAGAAAGAGTTAAGGGAGAGTCCGTCCCTAATTAATTAAATATGCTACCGGTAATCCGTAGTTTGGTTACCCCTTCTAGCGTGACCGTTCCCCGTAATCGCTACTTCGGAAGCAGGCGCTGGACAAACACTGCAATAAATAAAAATAGTGAGTGTGAGAGGGTGGACCTGCGGCTTGTTTTGGACTCCATTGACAGCATGTTGCCTGTTGAATTAGCATTAATTCATTAGCTAAAGTTGTTTATGCAAACGGTTTGGTAAAACTGGTGAGAAAAATAAATATTTTGAGTGCTAAAATATGGAAATTGGAATAATAACAAGTTGTAATGAGAAAAATTACATATTTTTTATTGTAAAGATAAACTATCGCATTTTTTACCATTTATTAAAAAAAAATATTGGTAAAAACTATTAAAAACAGTATACATATTGTATCAACTGCACAAGAATTTGAAACAGAAATGTAATCAGAAATACTTGTTAATAGTTCTTATGGAATAATTGTGAAGAATTTTAATTATTAATTATTAACACCTTTTTATTAAAAAATAGATAAAGTTCCAAAACGCACATGGGTACTACGAAAATTGAACAAAATATATAAATTTAAGTGATAATGAGACCTCAACAAGTGTACAAAAAATGTCATGAAGACATAATGGATCAAAATTCGTTATTAATCGCATCTACAATAACTATGGTTGTATACGTTTCACAAAAAAAAATGTACACAGTATCATAGCAGACGATTATCCGGCACATCTTAAGAATGCTTGGTAGTTTTTGCCACAAACATACAACACATTTTTTAATAAAGTTCTTTTCAGTGACTCCGGTTTTACAGTTAAAACAGTCATTAATTTGTATAATATGCTTTTATGGGATCAATTAATCCACAGGATATCAACCAAACAAGGAATTGCCATAAATTAATGGTAACTGTTTGGATAGGAATAGTGGAAAATGTTTTAAAAGGTCTACACTTTACTCACTGACTCATTAGAAGTATTTGGACTTTTTGGAAAAAATTGATCTAAGAGATTTATCCTATTTGAACTCATCGTTAGTCTAACTAATTAGAATTATCAAATATTCTCCTGTTATAGTCCTCAACTTATTTTCACTATGCCATCCGCTTCTTATAATATGGAATTAGATAGTACCCTAAGTGACTTTTGATAAATATAAATTTAATGATACTTCTGATTCTGTAAACCTGCATTCTTAACAAGTTTTACCTCATAAAACTGATGTTTTTTCTGTTTTTAAATAAAAAAATTTGGAAATTTAAGTATGTTACATTTCAAAAATTAAACCATTTTGGCGTTCTCAATAATACTTAGAGTGTAACTAATATATTCAGTTTAACTCTTTATTGGTCGCTATATGTTTTATGACATAATTAGTCGCTACGGTTTATTTTATACACTGATATTAATTATTAATGTATTTTTTAATGATGAACAAAAGACAAACTATATTAAATAAAATGAAATATGTATTACATGCTAACACGCCACATTTAGCACAGAATTATTAACTAAACTAACTTATGTTATCTACCGCTAGATAGGTAAAAACGCCACTGACGTTGGTTAGACAATTTAGATATGTATTAACTGTTGCGGTGGGTTTCTGGCATGCCATATTCTTAAATTTATCGCACTTTCGCACAAGTAATATTTCTCTCTTTTTTTTTTCCTAAAATTCTTTATTTTGTTTTTGTTAGTCACTTTTGAATTGCAACAAAAAGTATTTTACATTTCCTGGCAGACTTCCTACTTAAGACCGTATCTTTAAACATGGAGTCATTAGAGAAAGAGCAAGTTCTATCATCTTAACATGTTCGGAGTATAAGCTACTACAGATTATATTTGCATTCATATCCGAGATATTAATCCACTGAAAAACCACAGCTAGAGACCACCTTCAGATCTTCCTTTGTACTGTGTGTTTACTGCACATCTGATCTACACTGTCTACACAGCGTTTAGTGGTATTGTAGAAATAAACAATATCTTATTTTTGACTCTCCGGATCCGCAGTATCGTCTAGTTGAGAATGCAATTACTGTTGTGTTCTGCACATACGACGACCTTTTTATAACATAGAAAGCCATCAGAGAAGGAAGAGAATATATTATGTTCAATCTCGAACTCGCTGGTTTCTCCCTTTCGCATTGGGTATGTATTATTACCAAAAAAATTAATAAGAGAGTAGACTGTATAAAACTCTATTTTAAAATGAAATAAAATCAAAACACAAATATACATAAACAGATATACAATTATAATTAAACAAGAATATCTACAAACTTAAATATTAGTTAATACGAAACGATACTAAAAACACAATTATTTTAAGTTTAGAATAATGATTGCTTAAACAAAGCGACAAAGTATTTAACAATTAAAATCAAAATATAGTAGCAGAATTGCTTTTTACAAGATTGCGGGTAAGGTAACCGTAAACCAGATTTACAAAACTAAATACTACAATAGATATTTTAATCGAAAGAGACCCGCTTATCTATGGGTGACTCATACGGGAGTATATTTATGAGATAAGGAACGTATAAAGAATTATTCAAAAAATGTCGATTCGAAAGAAACTATCGACGTAAAGCAATAGAATAATTTTCTATATATACAACGTTATAAAGACAAACAATATTATGAAAATACATAATATAATTATGGATATATATGTCAATGAAATCAATAGTTTGTCAACTAATGATGAGATGCATACAAATAATTAATACAATTGTTAATAAAGGAAGTCACATGAAAATATAATCAGTGTTCACAAATACAAATATGCAGTAAAAAACAAACGTAAAATGTTCTTAACTGAAAATGTTCAATCGTAGTACAAGATGAAATAGAGTTCTAACCAAACAAATATGAATTTACAGCAAATGTATATAACAATAATTAAACGATACTTGCCACAAGAACAAACAATGTGACAATAATTACAGCTAAACAGATTTAACTGCAACGGTGACGATTTGACACGACCAAACACGACAGACGTTGGTTAATGCGGTGTTGCCTAATCGAATATTATTTTAGATGTATTGAACTGTAATATTAATACTCCATAATTACTGTAATGAGTTTATAATTATATTTATTATCAGAGCACTAATATCAAAGTTAAAATGTTTAAAGTAATTGATAAAATATGTTATTTGCTAAGTTATTAATCATAATAAAACCGAGCATATAATTTCATGATCTTGTGCACTCAGAGTCCGATGTTATCGAAGTTATCCGACAACGTAGCAAACGCAGTAGAATTTATGTTCAATGCTAAATATATGGATGTTTACGCTTCGGCCGCTTACATATAACCAAAGAATATAGACGCTTATAGCTTATAGAATATAGCGTCTATTTTCTTTGATATAACTGAGTTTTGGCTCCTCCCTTTATCGATGAAGTGACCTTGAACATTGCAGCTATATCTGTTGAGTTATAACCCCAACCACGTGGGTTGGAGATGGCTTAACGGGGTCTCACCTCTTAGGTAGGACACAACTATCATATTCGAATAATCAGGCATAACCCCTCGAGAGTCACTGTACCGTCGAGTGGTTGAGTCGCTTCCCTTTGAAAAACGGCTGTATGTCGAACATACGGGTGGGGGCGACTCTAAGCGCTGGAAACATAGGTGACAACGACAGTCTATGCAGCTTAATACTTATAGGTGGTGAGTTCTTCTAATTTAATTTATACTACCTGCCGTTGTATTACCCGTATTTAATATTTAGTACAAAGTTGCGAAACTGCAACAATTACCGCTTTATTATTTTTTGCGCTACAAGATACCATAGTCTTGTTAAAAGGCAAAAATATATAATGGATATGGTCTTGTATTGAAAGGCAAAAGTTCGGATGCTATCTCTGCTGTATTTTTTTTTTTCATTATATCATCTAATGTAGTTCTATGTTGTAAAAGTTCTGTGGCCAGTGGGTAACCACTTATCACAAGTTAGGTTTCTATTTTCTCCCACAAGGTGCCCAGTGAACTCATTAGCAATTACCTACAGTTAGAGTATTTGGTTTCATGTAAGCTTCAGATTGATTTTCGCAATACAATTCTTAAATAGTTACTTAAATAATCTTCGAGTCATAGACCGAAAATATTTTTAAGCCATATTTGACCGGTTTTCATCTACACTCATCTGATCTCAATGCAATTTGTCAAATGTCGACCGAATTGGAATCATATTATCATTTAGTCTTTTTGCAGCAGTTATATTACCGAATCTTGGTGCAGCAAGTAAAAATAAGAGACCTCTACGACTTCGGCAACATCGGCAAATTTCGTATAGGTATTAGTTTCTATAAAGCTGTTAAATAAATAAACGTTGCACGATATTTGCCATTTTTACAGTTCTGATATATCAATAAAATTTATCACTTTCATTAATTGGTCATAAATTGGTGTAAAATTTCCATTGGTAGAGCCCGATATTTAACACTTATAATATAAAATTTCGATTTTGAGTTTTAGCAGAAAATATGAGTAAATCTCACATCACGGCAAATGCTTCCACGAAGACAACGTTGTTTGAAATTTGTAGCTTAAGTTGTATAGTTTGAAATTAATAAGAAAGAGTTTTAAACGTTTTAGATCATTTGTAATGTAAAAGTTTAAATTCAGCGTATTTCAAATGACTCATTATATATGTTGCCAAAACCCAAAATAGAAATTTCATAATTAAAGGTTTTCAAGATTAGGCTCTATCAATGGAAATTCCATAGTAATCGGTCAATAGCAGTAATACATTTTATTGATCTCATGAGAATCGAAACACAAAAATGGCACAAATTGCAGCTTTATAGAAACTGATTTCATTTGAGGCAAAATGCAAAAATTAAATACGAAAGCTGCAGTCTTTACCCTCAAAACCTATTTTGATTTTCGTTGATAATACACTCTATTCAAAAAATATCGAATTTTTACCGTGAAGTTGATATCATTTTATTTAAAAAATTGATTTCACACTCGTCACTGAGATATAAATTCGCCTGTCACTTCAAGCGTTATTTGTGAGAGAACGGTTCATTCTACAAAAAAATTATTAATAAACATTTTTGTACAAAATTATTATAGCTACATTTCTTGTTTAAAATATTTTTTTCTGCGGGGTAAGAGTAGCAAACTTGTTTGTATCTTTTTATATTTATAACCATGTCCGTATTCGTATCTCGTTTATTTACTTCTATGTTAAAGTTTTGAAGCAATGAAATAAAAATGTTAATTTTATATCAAAAACATTATAAAATAGCCCTTTTGAATGTATTTTATAATCCTAATTAACAAACTCTCTCAAATAATAAGGCAATTACAAATCCCACGCATTTGAAAATTGAAATCTACAACCGAAAAGTTATGTTAGCGTCCCTAAAATTAATTCAACTTTCAAATCCAAACGAAAACTCGAAACAAGTAAAATTTAACCCAAAATCGAAAACAATTGGTTTGAATATCCGGATCGACCCTTATGAAAAGTATTTCCTTTCCGAATTCATTAATTTTTAAATTTAGATTTGTCATTAATGACTACCAAGCCATGACGAACGGATTGATAAATTGATTAAATTGAAGTTTGAAATTTGTCCTTGCTTTTGTTTCCATTTAGTTATTTATTACAACATACACCAACATACAGTATGGAAAGTACAATTAATGTTCTTCAAGCAGTACTGCAATTGCAGAATTAGGAAATACTTATTAAAATGGCAACGTTGCTTTGCTTATGCCATTAAGAGCGGGGATTCGCATGTGTACATTTTTTGACAGCCTGAGGGTCATAATCCGGCTTATTAATTAATAAAAAAATCTAAAGTTTATTCGGTAAATTTTTACATGTTTCAGATTAAGTAAATAAGCAACAATTAAATTGACCAACTAAAAAGAAATATTTCGGTTGATGCTTAGGTGGATACTGACAACTTAAAAATCCTAGGAAATAGACAGATTTAAATTTCATTCAAACTAGAAATTGGTGACACTCAATACGCAAAAATGATTGTCATCAAATTTATTGTATAAAAATAGTTTAATTTCAGGAACAGATTACAATCACACGTACATATCACGTACGCTTGTACAGGTTATTAGGTTAAGGTTGTACCCTCTTTATGGACAGAGTGGGGGTTACCTAGGAAACTGCACTAGGCTCGGGCTTCAATCTGGTTGAGGTATCTTGGTCTGGGTTCTTTGCAGCTCAAATACAAGAGATACAAGAGTGAGATACGGAAGAGAAGGAGAGGAAAAGAGAATTTTAAGCACCACCCTATCTGTGGATAAGAAATAGGGAAACTTAACAGACACGAGGGGGAATAAGAAAAGACAACGAGAATATTACGAAAAAGATAAGGTATACTGTAGTAAAACAACTATATAGAGAGGAATATTTATATCTCGCGGTAATCACCAATTATTACAACACTTATACATGCATAAAGATAACATAACAAAATAGATACCTGAAAGATATAATATTACTTACCATCGAAATGAATAATTTGAGACTGTGGTGAAAGGAAAAAATAAGCAAATATCTGATCAAAAAAACTTATCTGAATAAGAGTTAAATTATTATGGAAACAAAAAATATAATCATGTATTTAATAAACATTACTATGTACAGCTAACGAAAATAAATGATACTAGTAATATTCTGTAATATTCTTAAGAGAGTTAAAAGGAATTGTTTTAATGGTTTTTAAGTCTAAATGTACCGAAATGATTATTCTCCAACTAACGTGAATAAACCTAATAATTAATTATTGCACCTTGAGAATACATACTAAAAAATAATGATCATTACCTTTTCTTCGATAAATGTCACGAATATATATATATATATATATATATATATATATATATATACTTAATACTAATAAAAAAATAAAGTCATAATTCTCCGTACAGTAATATAAATTAAAGTCGTAAATTAAATATTTAAATATCTCAGATTTATCTCAATAAAGTCTTTTACATAAACAATTCGGTTTTTATCATTGATGTAAATAGGCACTACTTACTAGTACATAATGTAATGGGCACGAGGCGTCCTCAGGTAGCTGGTGTTACTTCTGGTTTTGTTAATATCATAATCGAAGGGAATAGCACAATGAGGGCTCGTGGCAGACGAGCTTCTTCTTCTTTGAGTGCCTCTCCTATCGGAGATTGGATATCATTAGGGCGATTCTAATTTTATTTACTGCTGTTTTGAATAATTCGTTAGTGGTACAGCCAAACCACTCTCTTAAATTTCTCATCCAGGACATTCTTCTACGGCCTAAATTTCTGCGTCCTTGGATTTTTCCTTGCATTATATTTTGTAGGAATGTATACTTTTGTCCTCTCATCAGGTGGCCAAAGTATTCAAGTTTTCTCTTTTTTATATTCAGTATAACTTCTGGATCATTATTTATTCTGCGTATTACCTCTTCATTTGTAATTTTATCCACCCAACTTATTTTTAGTATACGGCGGTAGCACCACATCTCAAAGCTTTCAAGATTTTTAACATTCTTCTGTTTAAGAGTCTATGCCTCAACACCGTAAAGCAAAGTACTGAATAGATAGCATTTTAACATTCTAGTTCGTAGCTGAATACTAATATCACGATTACAAAAAAATGTTTTCATTTTTATAAAGGTAGACCTGGCAATTTCAATACGTATTTTTATCTCGTGATTTTGGTCACCTGTTTCATTGATAATGGTTCCCAAGTATTTGTATTCGTTTACTTTTTCGAGTTGGGTACCGTTTATTGCGATACTACTATCATGTATTGGATTCTAATTGAAGGTCATATATTTGGTTTTTTTGACGTTCATCCAGACGAGCGAAGGTATCGTAAAATAACTGCAGGTTGGTGTATTATTGAGGTATACAGAGCTTTAGAAAATATGTCTAAAGCAGCCTCGTTGAATCAGGTAACAAAAAGAAAGTACGTCTAAAGCGGCGTAGGTAAATCAGGTAACAAAAAGGAACAGCAAACAGAGTTGACTACGTGTCGCCGTTTGATAAACACAACCGCATACAACAGGAACCACAAAGAAAATGATTTCGATTTTCGATATTTAGACCAACTAGGGATAAAAAAGAGTGGGAGTACTTGCTGGAGAGTGCCAAGCGAAAATCGTACTTAATTGATAAGTTCGATGCGGTCTTATTTCCTATACTTTCCTACTTTCTCCTGACTGAAAAGGTTATTTCATAAAAGAGCCACATCTCAGCTTTTCTTAGAAAATATGCTGTGTTGTTCGACAATAGCAACGAACTTCTTTGTTAAGAAAAAGAGTTTATATTTAGCTAACGAAAGATAATAAGAGAAAGGACAACATGCTCTGAGACATTCCGTTGTTGCGAGCAGGTGTGACAAATCGCTCGTTGCTTAACACGTTCGCAACGACGCAGAATTACGAGATTTTACCTCTCAGCCGTAATTTTTTTTGTATATATTTTAACTAACAGTCTCTATGACTATTATCAATATATTTTTTATATGTTTAAAACCATATTTTTCTATTTAAAAGCTAGTTTTTGTATGTACCACCCGTGGCTAGTTTTTGTATGTACCACCCGTTGGTACACGCCGGCTGTAGTGAACATTCTTCAAGAAAAAATGTACCACCGGTGGACACAATGTGAAGTCATGGGTGTCGTAATATTTTGCAAAATACCAGCAAAAAGACATAAATACGGTGTAAAATTGTAACGATGAGTCCAAGCCATCACCGTTAAACCAGCGTGCGCGCGAACCAACCCATGAAGTAGGAATGTATCGACAGTAGAAAGGGCAAAACTAATTACCAAGCTCCGCTATATAAACCGCAACATTTCCTCATAGAGAGAGAATCGACAGGTGTTGACTGAAGGTTCTCTTCTTCCCTACCCCGGCTTGTGGACGTGTTGAGTTCACAAGTTGTTCCGTCCCATACCGCCGTTACCCGAAGAGCGTGTTGAGCTCTTCACTACCCGTACTCTGAAGCAGTCGTGTTGAGACTGTCGAGGAGTGTCCTATTAACCCGAATTACATAAGGGACGTGTTCAGTTCCTTTCCTTTCTTTGTACCTATCGTCCGCTGTTATTAAATCGATACAACGTTCCCGTAAAATTTCAAATACACACTCGCTTGCCGATAAGACTAATTTCATATGACAAGGTCAAACTTAATTTGGATAAATAGGCCAGGTACTGAGAAGACTAAACCAAATTGTAAATATGTACATAAGATTTTTGTCAATTTAATTTAAGGAAGACAATAAAGTTTTATTTTTATTTTGAACTCTGTCTCTGACTGTCTAAAAACTACCCGGATAGTGACTCCCACGAGAGGACATCACAAAATTGTACAAATTATGCACTGTCGAAGGTTATACATATAACCTAAAAATATACACAGGTAAAAATGGGTTAATAAAATACCTGAGAATGATTTTGGACATTCCTACAACATTTACATGGAATTACTTGAGGGGCTTCTGTATGAAGTAGGACACTATATATTGATAATTATTATACTAGTGTAAATTTATATAAAAAGCTTCTTCAGTGTAAAACATATGTTTGCGGAACCCTTAGATCTAACAGAAAAAAAAGTCCAAAGATGTATGTCAAAAAAAATTAAAGAAAGGGCAGATATATGGAAAAAAATGATGATGGCATAAGAGTTTCTAAATGAATGGACAAAATGGGTGGTTCAGTATTAATGATTAGTACATTTTCCAGGCATGCAGTAAACATCCAACCGACAGGAAAAAATACACAAGGTAAAGACATTCTAAAACCGCCTGTGATTATTGTATATAATAAAGCAAAGAAAGGTGTGGACTTGTCCAATAAAATGTCATCATATTATACCCCCATAAGGACAAGCATTAAGTAGTACAAGAAAGTGTTCTTCGAAATTTGTCTTGGCACATGCATGGTAAATACGTGGGTTCTTTTCAATATTTATGGTCCTAAAATATAGACTTAGAGAGACTACAGAGAGTCCTCGTGAACGGTCCAGTGAAAAAACCAAAATTATCTTTGGTAAAGCATAGGTTACAAAAATATAAAGGTAATGCTAGACAAACAAGAAGACGCTGCTTTTTAGATTCAGAAAAAGAAAATTCAGGATACACAAGGATCAAAAGCAGCCCGAACAAAAACAAAAAGAGTGTGTGCATACTGCAATACATGTGAGGATAGACCAACTATGTCCCCTCCTTGCTTTAATGAAATTCACAAACCCACCTAGTTTTGAATAATGTTCAAAATGTTTTTTAAGTTTTGTACAATATCTATGTTATATTTTGATATTTAAATTTTAATAAACCATTTTTACTGCATTTTTTTTTGGCCTTTATTTGTGACCATATAAATTATGAAATGTCAAAACGACGGCAAACTCATATATTTAAAACTATACTTTAAGTGTGTACGTAATATAAACAACATATCTATTAACTACAAGGTTTTAGAGAGTTACGAAATAGAAAGGTAACGTGTACCACCGGTGACCACAAGCGGCTGAACGAAAAGATAGGCATGTACCACCGGCGGTACACGTCGTTGCGAACGTGTTAAGGGTTATTTCTAACGGGTCTAGTAAAGTATATGGACATAGGCGGAGTGAAAGTAATTTTCTGAGAGGAATACTTGAGGAAATCTGAAACTTGCTTCAAGGTGAAGTAATTTTACTAGTGAAATGAAATTTGTTGTCTTCAAGTTGAATGTATTGTTTCAAATTGTTTACATCAGTACTTTATAGCGGAAAAAGCAATGGTGATCCTTTAAAATCGGTAACGTATGTACAACAATGAGTGTTGGACGCTTTAGGAATTAACGAGTTAAAATTAAGATCCACAATAAATAAGAATAATAAACTGCCGGAACACAATCAACGTACAACTCGACCATCCCTTAAAACCAACGATATGCGAAAAGGTCTAAAATTTAAAATTTAACTTGATAATGTCATGTATCAAATGCGTGCAAATAAGGAACATGTAACTTGGGATTCCGTTTTGTTTAAATTAAAAGAGATGGAATTTGGTGAGATTGTCAAAACAAGTTATGACAAGTCCTATATAACTTAGGTATCAAATTTATAAAAGGGAATAACAGAAAAGCGCTTTGTAAAAGAAGTTCGTACACAAGAGAATTAAATTTCTCAGAAATAGAAAATTTAAAGACGAAAGGTCAACTTTTCCATCTTTAGACAAAACGTGGATATATTTTTAAGGGTGCAACTAAGGCAATATGGCAAAATGTCAACGTACAATCAATCAAGCATACTGGTGAATAAGGGAAGCGGGGTAAGAACCGCTTTGTAAAATGTGCTGATTTAATACATTATATTATATTTATATAAAATAATTTATTTCCTATAGAGGAATTAGTATAATATCGTCGGTAGGTAGACTTTACGGGAAAATTATTAAAGAAAAACTAGAAACTGAAATAATAGGAAAAATTGGAGAAGACCAAGCAGGGTTCACAGTAGGAAAATCATGCCTAGATCATACGTACACATTAGAACAACTGATAGAGAAGAAAATGGCAAAAGGTAGACCGGTCCATCTGGCCTTTGTTGATCTAAAGAAAGCATATGACTCAATATCTAGAGTCAAATTATGGGAAGCAATGAATGATCTCGGAATCCGACAAACACTAATAAAAGCAGTTAAAGCACTATACAAAGAAAACAAAGTAGCTATTAAATGTGGAAATAAAGCCTACATTTAAGACGACAAAAGGACTTCTACAAGGCTGTGCTACGTCCCCTACTCTGTTTAAAATATTCTTGGAAAAGACACTCAAACCATGGATGAGAAAGTGCGAAGGAATGGGCATACCAGTAAGAGACGAATACCTATACACCTTAAGTTTTGCCGACGATCAAGTAGTCATCGCACAAGATGAAGAAGATCTCAGCTTTATGCTCAGAAAACTAGAAGAAGAATATAAAAACAACGGAATGGAAATAAACTTAGAGAAAACCGAATACCTAACAACAGAAAACAAGGATATGAGAAACCTAGAGATAGACGAGGGAAGACAAATAAATGGAACAGATAAATTCAAGTATTTAGGAACCATAATATCGAACCAGGGAACAACAGAAGAAGATATAAACAACAGACTGAGACAAACAAGAAACTGTGTAAGACAACTAAACTCAGTGTTGTGGGATAAAACATTACGATAAAGACAAAAAAGAGAATATATAACACCCTGACAAGAAGTATCCTGACATATGGGTCCGAAAACTGGACAATAAACAAGAGAAATAGAGGTAGAATAAGAGCAGTAGAAATGGAGTTCCTGAGGAGAAGCTGTAGACTTACAAAAAGAGACAGAATTGAAAACGCAGAGATTAAGCGGAGAATGGGAGTGCAATCAGACATAATCGACTATATAGAGGAGAAGAGACTATCCTGGTACGGCCACGTCAGAAGAGCGGACAGAGGACGCTGGATAAACAAAATCACAGAATGGAGCCCGATTGGAAGAAGAAAGAGAGGAAGACCCCGAAGGTCATTCAGAGATGAAATCGACGAGGCTATGGAGAAAAGAACCCTGCGAGATGGAGACTGGAATGACAGGGAAAATTGGAGAAAACGGTTGAGTGAAGGAAGACAGTGAAAACTGTGGAAATCCTTAGTAGTAGTAGTAGTAGTAATTTTATCAATTTCACAATGGCAACCTAAACTAAACCTTAACTATTGTTCATTTTAGACTAAAGTACTTTTTAGTCTCACACCCCGTTTCATAATACCGTTAAATATTTACGTTAGTAATTGTGTTTATATAAATGTTGCTTTGTTTTTGTCAAAACAAACTTATTTTTCTTGTTGTATGTAAAAATTTGTATTTAAAAAATTTCGTTTGTGAAAGGTACATTAATAAAAAACATAAAATAGGATTCTACTGGGCTGCTAGTCCTTAGACGAATTGTCTGTGAGGACTTGTTGATATACAATAATTTTTACAGGTGGCCAGTTGAATCGTTGCTCATTTAATCAGAAATCCGTGTAAATTTCCGAAAAAGACAAAAAATAAACGAGATATTAAATCGAAGTCATATTAAAATGCAAAATGTGCAGAATATGAAGTATTTTTCTAAAAAGAAATCGATAAATATATAGATAATTTTAATGACAGCATAAATGTTAATTTAATAAATCAGGAGAAGCTGAATAATAGCACTTAACAAACTTTATTTGGATAACACAAAAAGCTGTTACAATATAAAGTAATTAACACCGTCTTTTATCCTTAAAAAATATTTTTCGGTCCTTAGTAACGACGTTATGGTAATGATTCCAGACATTTTTAGGGTATCGTGAAAAAAATCGTTATGTAAGGAATTAATTTTAATCCAATATTACCCTCGTTTATATTAATTGGCCACTCTCTGACGACAAGGGTCCTAATTCTATAAAGGTTGTTATAAGAGGGACAGCTTGTTAATAGGTTTGTTAAATTTTTAAAAGTATATATAAAGTAATCATATTTTCTGTATTGAAGTAATGTTTCATTACAAAAAATGTAAATAAGAAATACTTAGATGCAGACGGTAATTCAGAAAAGGCAAAAGTAATGCAAAATAAATAGGGCTTGAACAATACTTATTTGAAAAACAACAAAGTTTTTTAATACCTAAATTAATAGATAATAAAAAAAGTAATGTGCTATAAGATGGTCAATATTGCCATAATGTTTGCTTTCAAATAAATATTATTTGAAAATATTTATTCTGCATACAAACGTGAAACAATAACCAAAACAATTATAAACAAAAGTTATATATCTCTATTCTTAACGTAGAGAAATATAAAGAAAACTACATAATCCTCGAAGAACGGAAAAGTCCGAGAGCTGTTATCGTCATAGAAAAGAACTACATGTTTGGTATCTCTAATTCTGTAAGGTCATCCTCATATGAGTGAAACTAGATCCCATTACAGGCCAAGAGGACCACTTCACTGGATCAAGAGAAAATACTGGAAAGCCAGCAAAAATAAGAAAATAATTCAAGAAATAAGACATTTCAAAGAAAGAAAACATTGTCAAATTCAACAAAAAACAAATAAAAAAGAAATTGCACGTTTAAAAAGGAAAAAACCATAATCAGTAAATAAAGAACTTATCAGGTAAACATTTTAATTGGTAGAGTCAAAATAGATAAGACAAGGCAGATATCAATTTGTAAAGTTTTAGAAGAAAGCCAAGACATATAAACCAGTGTAGAACCAGCACCGTCAATGTAGATTGATTCCCCATGATAAGTAAATAAAAGAATTCCAAAGAGACTGGTAACCCCTCTACCAGGAGCGAAACCATGATAAACCAGGAAAAAAATATGTGAAGTAAGGTAGATCGTGCTATTCTTGAGAATACTCAAATATCTTCGCCCTAAATATCTTAAAATTTCTTATTAATTACTGCAACATAATTATTTTTATTTCTACATAGTATTTCCATTGTGATATTCGTCAAATATTCAATTTTGTTTTTTTAATAATAACTTTTCTAATTTTGTTAATTGAACTAAACTTAAACTTACTGAACTTAAGTGTCAGTTAATTTGTAGTTATAAAAGATATAAGTTGTAAAACGAACGTATTTCTTTTATTTTATACCGTTTATTTATTTTACCCTTTAAAATATTATTTATTATATATTATTATCTCTTTCAGATACAACTTGTTATTTGACTGTATTATTTATCTTTATGTATAATATGTCGTGTTTTTAGTGTTTACCGCGGGATAAATAAATCATAGTTTATTAAAAATGTATTGCACTTTTTTAGATTATGATTAAGTAAATCTTCTGAATAACTAGTCATATTTGTATGATAGTTTTAATATTATTGAGTCAGGTCCTGATCCCACCGCCATATTGGTATGATCGTTAGCCACACCTACTGACGCCGTTTTAAATACACACGTTAATATGCTCATATATAGTTTCTCCATACATTCTAACTCAATGAGTTTTGATAACGGAAACGTCAAATATACGTTTATTTTTTAACAGAATATGTGGTTATGGTGACTGGCATATTGAATCATCAAATTTTTCCGGCATGCACTTTTAAGTGCCTTTTAACAAGTAATTATTAATTGTTATTTTAATGATATTATTTTACTACGAAATGTTTTGTGTTTTACCTACATTGGTTTTCAAATTAACTTTAAAACAGTCACGTGCTTGTTTATCGGCGTCATTGTGTTTTAAATCTTCAACTAATTACCAGGCGGCTTTTTTCCAAGCTTTATTTAGCATCTAAGGCTATTTTTATATTTCAACTAAGTATACTTGTTTAAATCTGTTATATATGGATTAAGTTTGGAAGGGATTCCACTCCTTTTGCATTGTTTTATCACTACTTAAATATATATATATATATATATATATATATATATATATATATATATATATTTATTGTTATGATTGTTTATTTTGACTTTAATCTTAGTTTATTGAGCCAATAAAAAATTATATAACTTGTTTGTTATCAAAAGTAAAATAATCCTTATAATATTACCTGTGTTCGATGGGTTCAAAAGATTTTCTAGTTGTCTTTTATCGGGATAGAGAAGAAAGGATAAGAATACAAATATATTATATTACAAAGATTTACGTTTCTTTATTTTATATGAACGAATAAAACAATTATTAAATTCTGTCGTTATCTTATCAATCAGCATACAAGAAAATAAATCAAATTTTTATAATAATAAGATTATAAAGCTACATTTTTATATTACGTGAAAACCAATTTTACTTAAAATTTTCTTTACTGGAAACCAGAAACAACAAAACTTTAAACTTTTGATTAGCCTAACAAAACCTCAGTTCTTAAATTTGAATGCTAATGACCATGATGTCAAACCGATCCTTCACAGATATAAAATTTAATTGTAGGAACACTTACAGCTTATTTTCTTCTTGAGTTGTATGTTGGAACATACCCAGAAAAGTCCAGTCTCCTCAACGATGTGATCTCTCCTCTTTGGCACCTCGGCTCTTTCTTAACGTCTCTGCAAACCTCCTGCAGACTACACAAAAAACACCTGCTTCACTTCTCCAAACTCAGCTACTTATTTATGACACCAGGACCTCCTTTTGTCAACTTGATGCCGTAAGAATACTTTCACATATACTTTATAAAATGCCCACGGTAGATACAAGGACCTCTTTTAATCTACTTGTTATCTTCTTCTTCAAACTATTCACTTCTTTCCGTTACGCCGGTATCCAAACTCACGAACCACACCCTATCTTGAGACAAACGACTGTTTCCTTTCGATGACCAAAATATGACTAACTTCTCCCGTCTTATGATCGGATCACACAATTCCCATTTAAAAACAATCGTCCAATCAAAAGCTCAAATTGTGTTTACCATGATTTTGGAGAAGCCTAATTTCGGTTTCAGAGAAAAACTAAATAGCTTACTTTAAAATTGGTTTTTTCAATACATCATTTATACATATTTCCAAAAGATTGGAATATGGTCATTTAATCCTCAACTATACAAACAATGAAAAGATTAACTTACAGGTAAAATGTCTTCTAATTCTAAACAAAGGTTTTTTTTTGATAATTTTGTTTGAAACGGAAAAAGGTCGTTTGCCAAACAAATTTCTATTCTTATCTACACTAAATCTTATCTTAAATTACTATATACATTTTTGTTTATAATGATATTTTAAAATTTTATTCCGATGGATATTTTTATTTATTTTTCTTTGGTTGGGAAAGAAGAAACATAACAATATATATATATATATATATATATATATATATATATATATATATATATATATATATATATATATATATATATATATATATATATATATATATATATATATATATATTCACGATTCATAAATAGTGTGAATGTTTTAATGCATTAGAAATATTAATAAAAAAAATGTTTATTGTATATTTAGACAGGTGGTTTTGACAGTGACAATTAGAAATGTCAAAAAGGAAATTGATTAAAAGAGGGGTATAAAAGAAGGCGGTTGAGAAGAGTTGGGTGAAAGTGTTTGGTGTACGTGTGCTGAAGAAGTTTAAAAATAAAGAAGGGAAGGTAAATTGTAAGTCATTTACTTTAATAATTTGACTGGATTAGGAAGTTTTTCATTCTGATTGTTTTTTGACTGAAAACTATTGCGGTTTATTGTAATATACAGTGAACGGCTAAACTATGGAATATTATCATTATTTCGAGAACCGTCAAGTTTTGAGGGAAATCCCGAAACAAGAAAAAGTTAAAAGAAATTAAACCAAATTTTGGACGACGGACTAACAACGTCCCTAGCCGTTTATTTCAGGTTGTATTAACCAGACTCCGATTAGGACACAGCAAACTCACACATGAATATCGCATGAAGAAGGAATCTCAATCAAAATGTACGAGTTGTGACGTGCCGTTAACAGTGAAACACGTATTAACGGAGTGTCCCAAATATAGTGCTGAAAGACTAACTAATAAAATTCCATCAGTTATAGAGATATTTTTAGTGAGTGTACCAGTGAAAATATTGTGAAATTTTTGAGAGACTGTAACACATTGAACCACATATAAGTATGTTATTTATTTGTTATTTGTAATCATTATTGTTTGCATTAAATTCATCCGCTAATAACTAATATGATTGATGCGGCTGCCTTTAAATAAAAAAAAATTATTAAATTATACATGTTTTGTAAAATCACAGCATCAGTAAAAAATAATCAAGCGAGAGTTGAAAATACGTTGGGTTATAAACAAGCATACGATAAAACGCTAAATTGAGAAGGAAATAGGTATTCCAAAGACAAGTGCTGAAAGAATTTTATGAAAACATAAATTTAGGCCATACCTTACATCTGTCCGACAAAAATTATACTCAAACGATTAGGTATATGAGCAAAACAAAATTTGCAGAATGATATAGAGAAAAATGTAATGAAAATCCAAATTTTTATTCACTGAACAATATTGGAATAACCCAAATCCCCACTTAGTTTAGGGGACCAGGAGATAAAGAACATTCGCTTTTAACGTTAGTTGTTTTGTCAACCATAATAAATTAGTTTATCATGATAAAATAACTGCTGCCGATGGAAGGAGGAATATTTGACTGAGAAGAATACATTTTGCTTCCCTAAGATGAGACACCTGCTCACAATTCTTAATTCGTTGCAAATTATTTAAATGAAAAATTTCATAATCGTTGGATTGAAACTTATGCTCTGATTAGGTGACCCTCTTGTTCACCAGAACTAAATGCTCTTAATTTTTTTATTTAAGGATTTTAAAAAAATTATATTTATAATAATATTTATGAAAAACAACATTAACGTTAAGGAAAAATTATTACAAAGCATTCACCAAGCATTTAGAAAAATAAAGTTTGAGCATATACTTAATTGTGTGAGATCTGTAAGAAAAAAGTGTCAATTATTATTACAACAAAACATTTGTTGGGGGATATTTTGAACATTTATTATAATTTTCATATTTTTGTAAAATTATTTCTAGTTGTTACGTTGTTTGTTGTTATTGTTTGTAATTTTATTACAATGTTAATATTTTTGTAAAATTAATTCTGGTTGTTAACTAGTTTTTTGTTGTTTGTAAATTTGTTATTCCTATTTTTTCAGTTGATTTATCTTATTTTTGGTAAAAAAAATCGGTTGCCTGTAAAGTCGGTTTTACGGGAGAAGATTTTACGTGACAACGTCTTTTTCTCGGTAGAATATTTATTGATATGAATATTATTAAATTGCACAATAGGAACAAGGAATTGAATGACATTAATAATTTACTTAACACTATCAACATTTGTCAATAGTATGACATAACCTATAAACTCAGTTTCTCAACTTTTGTGTCAATCTAACAATTAATCAATCAATCATAGTTTACGATAATGAAATATTAGTGTACAATTATTTACCTTTATTGTTGTAGTTGTTGTAAATGACGAATCTAAGCACTCCACATTTTCACTACAGACACAGCTGACGATACTTTAACCACACGTGTGAACTTGTATTATGACGCTTTCTCGGTTTTCCAACGCCAAGAACGCTCGAGAAAGACAGAGACACAAGCACGCACCGATTCAACGCGCCTAATTCTCTAGTGCTGCGCGCGCAGCGGACCGATCATGTTTGAGTGGGAGAGAGACGCAAGGCATTCGCCGGTCCGGCGGGCCTCTCTCTCGTTCGGTGACTCATCGTAACAGACGTGAGCGGGCGTTACACTTTTTCATGAGTGACTCCGAGCCACAACCTAATTTAAGACGTTATCACGTCAAAAAATGTGATGAATTAGTATGAGCATAATAAAATTTGTGACTTTAGAAATTAGAATGTGTTACTAAGTGGTTTGTTCCTTTTTTTCTTCGCTTTCCTTAGGCCCTATAAGAACGAAGTATTTTTAACGTGATATCAAATAAATAATTTCTATTCACAGTACCTCTAACAGTAGACTGAAAATAGAAAAATAATAAGTCATATGAGGTGAAAGAGAATTAGAAATGTTAACGAAAAATGTCAAAATATACAGTGTCTCTTATAAACAAGCATTAGTATTATATTTCCTTATTGAAACTGTACTCCAGTGAACCCTTCCATAATATATCTATTAAGAGTTCCAAAAAAAATTTTCTGAATATAAAAGATTCATAACCCTATCGTTTTCGACATTTTTCAATAACCGCCCTGTATCTCGCTAATGTAGCAATTGATTATTTAATTGGGCGATCATTATTTTAACAAAAAATAAGTCATGGAGCCATTTTTGGTATACCCTCTAGTATCTCCTCTAGTTTTCGGTATACCTTACAAAACAAACAATTTTATTATATCATATGGTGTCCTAATTCAATTACTTGAAAAATTATAAAATCAGTTGGTAATGAAGGATTGTAGATTTAGGTTAAAACTAATTCTGAGGAAGTTTTTAGCTAAAAAGACTTTAAACTAGCATTTTAGTAAGGTATTATTAACCTATAATTATATTTAAAATAATTTTTCCAAATGGCATTCGTCCTCATTTTGAACTACTCTGAATGCTTGGAAACTGTAGAAGCTAGGTGTATTTTACAATTATTGGTGTATTTGAAAAATTTTCCTATTTGAACTTATCTTGAGACGTCGTTGAGACTGATTATTCCCAATTTATTGAGATACTCTTAAATATTCAGTGAATATCATCCAACTTATTCCACTGCCTTTCCATTTGAACATTATCCGGAGCGACGGATTTTAATAATGCAGTATCGTATGTCAACACCAGATCCAGAGATAATTAGCCACATTTACTCCACGCAATTGTAGTTGCCGCCGTACAGAATTTGAAACACTCATTATTAACTTAAATCGAGCAGCACAGCAAATACTCCTGCATGCGGTTGATGTGTATAACTTCGGAATAGAGTTGCTACCGGAAAAAAATTGTCGGAATTCTTCTTTTTTTTTTCGGATCCCCTCTCTGTAAATTGGTGATTTATCTAAGGTAAATTATGATTATTTCACGTACATTTTTATTCCTTTACAATTTCTTCCTCTTTTAGTTCTAATCTTTAATTTGTTGGTCTAAGATCTTATTATATACACTAGTGGCCAAAATTCTGGAAACTCTACAAAATTTATCGTTTTTTCAACAACACTCGTCTCATGATCGTGATTTATATAGTTTATCAGTACAATTACATTTTTATTTTATTATTTTATACTTCTGCTTAATATTTTATATATTTCTCACTCTATATATACTAACATAATTATTTAATAAAATACCGAAGCAAATTCAAGCGAAACGCCGAAAATTCGAGATTTGTGAATGGCAACATTGGCAATATTGTATTGCGTCAGGGTTTTGCTAGTCAGTCAACGACCCAATTGGTAGCGTTTAGTACAGTTTCGTGCAACTTCCAGTATTTATTAGTGACTTCAGGTAGTTGTTACTAAGGTGATATTGTTTAATTGTTCGAGAGGAATACATCAGTGTCGATGCAACGAAAATGGCACCAAGAAACCCAAAACGTATTGACTGGTCGCCAGGAAAGAGAGCCAAAGCAATTATCCTTCGAGAAGAAGGTTATACATATCAAGAAATAGCAAACAAATTGGGTAGTGGCTCCACAAAATCAGGTGTGATGAAACTTTGTAAAGGTTATCATAATACTGGAACCGCAATATCAGCAAAAAGAACAGGCGAAAAACCGAAAGTTAGTCAATACGATGAGCGTAGAATATGCCGACTTTCTTTAGAAGATCGTCGCAGATCTGCAAAAGAAATTAATGATATTGTCGAATCAACTGGCTTACAAATATCGGACCGCAGTCTCAGAAGAAAGTTGTATGAAAATGGATAGCGAGCACGAACTCCTAGAGAGAAGCAGTTCCTGAACAAAAAACAGGAAAAAAACGCATTAATTGGGCTTTAGCACACAGAAAGTGGACAAAAGAACAGTGGAGTAAGGTAATTTGAAGTCATAAAACCTGAATCTCGATTTTAGGGAGTGACGGAGTAAAATTTGTTCGCCGCCGACCGGGGGACGACCTTTTGTTCCAGTGCACTACGGTTACTATGAAGCATCCTGCGAGTGTCATGGTATGGGCTTTTATGAGCACTAATGGAATTGAACGTTTAGCAGTAATAGAGGGCAATATGAATGCAAATAATATCAGGAAGAGATACTGCAAGCCAAACTACTGTCGACTATCAGAGATTTGTTTGAAGGGGATGTCCAACAATGCATCTTCCAGCAGGATGGAGCGCCTTATAATACGGCTAAGACTTCCATGGAATGGTTGAGAAACCATGACGTTACTGATCTGCCTTGGCCTGGAAATAGTCCCGATTTAAATCCAATAGAAAATTTATGATCAAGGCTGAAAGTGTTAGCATCACGCCAAAGCCCAAGTAACAAGAGAGAACTGATAGAACCCATTATTCAAAACTGGTTTAGAGTTATTACACCAGAAGATTTGGCTCGTCTCGTCAACTTCATGCATCGCAGAGTCGAGTCTGTCCTAAAAAACAAAGGTTATCCCACCAAATACTAATTTTCTTGATAATAACCATTGTACCATTTTTTAAAATATATCTACTAATAGCTAATGGTGGTTGTTTTATTTATTTTTAAATTTTAGAGGCTTTTTTCTCTTAATGATTTCCTCTAGATGTTAAAAATTAAGAAGAAGCATAAAACGATGCAATAAAATTATAGATAAACTTATACCTACATAACATAAGTCTTGTAAAAACTTAAACTTATAAATAAGTCTTGTGAAAAAGAGGAATGCTGATAACAAAACTAAAATTTTTTTAAAGTTTCCAGAATTTTGGCCACTAGTGTACTTATATTCTGAATTGCTTTTATTGAAATGATGCCTATGCTTGTTTTCGCTAGAAACTTTTAAAGTTTCTTGTTTGGAATGTACCGTACTTCTTTGAGTTGTGATATACCAGATACAGTTCCTGATTCAGACCACTTATTAAGAGGTTCCCGATATTCCATACGAAAGCTAAGGTAAGATAGAGGATTTTATGGGACATGAAGGAGAGAATGTTGTAGAATTTTTAATCTAGACGACATATAATTTGCCAGACAAAAAATACCTTCAAATTGTTAATGCAGCGATTAATGAGATAAACTTAACCTGGGCGTACTAGAAGAACACGGGAATTAGAAGAAAAAGTTTTTGGTTCATTTGGATTACATATTTAATATTGTATATAGTAGCTCTCTTCGGCTAAACTCATACCTGTCCTCCGCCTCTAAATGTTACCATTCATGTCAATTTTATTATTTATAATTTCTCCACTTAACCGATCAGTCAAGTGAGCCGTAACCTTTGGTAAGCACTTCCACCATCTTACCGATATGGTAAATAACATCTTACATACTTTGATGTTAGTTCGTTTTTTGTTTTACCACCCAAATCACGCTGAGTTTTTGTGCTAATATTTGGGTAAGATTGTTATAGTTTTAGAAAGCTCCAATTATCCTAATTTGTTCTTTGCTTTTATAGTTTGAACTCTAATGACGTCTATGAACATAGATGAAAGTAGACTTTTAATAAAAAGGCACTTACTATGAAGCACCCGAGTTTTATTTGCTTGCTCACTCAAAAAAAGGGTATCTCCCATTGTTATCGTTTATTTTAATATGCACGAGTACATGTTACCTTTTTGTTTTTATATATATATATATATATATATATATATATATATATATATATATATATATTTTTAAGGAATATGACCGTTTAATTTAATATAAAAAATTGACAATTAAATTTTTTTTGATAGATTTTAGAATCCATCAATATTTTTTTAAAAGTTAAATTATAAAACTAATTAATATAAAATTACTTAAATTGGGAATCTTCCGGCATTCTGTGTTTTTTGCTGTTTTATTTAGTAAATTAATTTTTGATGTGTCTTCACCATACTAATATCTTAATGCTACAGATCTTTTAAAGGTAAGATCGTTTACTTATTGTTTTTTATATTAGATGTATCGCTAATACCATTCTTTTAGATGAACTGACGATGCCCATTGAACAGTGGGCGAAACGTATTCAATAAAAAGATAAAGTAGCACAACTCTTTTCTTTTTTAATCTCCAAATTGACCGAAAATATCCCTTTCACTTACGAGTGCACATTTTTTATATATATATATATATATATATATATATATATATATATATTTATATATATATTTTATATATATATATATATATATATTTATATATATTTATATATATTTTATATATATATATATATATATATATATATATGTATATATGAAAATTACTTAGTTCTTGGGAAGAACCGCGTTGAGAATTTATTACTCGACGTTTCGGCACCCATTTTGGAGCTATTATCAAGAGTGGTACGGTTTGGTTCGGGGTCTCAATCTGCCTACTCCCCTCACTCGAGACGTACCAGTATCGTGTTCTGTATTACAAGAACTGTCTCTCGGCACTGAGGTCTCAATCTGCCTACTCCTCAGTGTCGAGTGACAACCGGTCTTACCCTGTGTGGCTGCTTTTATACTCGCTGTATGCGCGGGACCGGTATGCGCTGACGTGGTCTCAACTGACGTGGCCTGAGCGGTGTGGGCGGAAGGTCGCTAAAGTAGGGGTCGCCATGTTGCCGGTAATCGTTTCGTGTCATCGCGCGTGTTCAAGCTGTTAGGCCGTTTTTCGATTTCGATAGCTTCACGAATGATTCTCGATTTTAAGGAGCGGATGGGGGCGATGGTTTTTGCTTTTTCGACCATGGTCTTCATTAGGGATTTGGTCTTTACGGATCTGACAAGATTGGACAACTTGGAGTGAGTAGTGAAGATGGTTTTGATATTTAGAGGAAGAAGAGTTCTACTGATCTTGTCAGTGATACCTTAATAAAAGGTAGAAAGATTTTGGGTTGATCCGGCGGCAAGGTTTCTTTTTTGGATGGAATGGGGTTTAGATGTTTTTGAATGCTCTTATTGATTGGGGTTTTGTGGTAGCCGTTTTGTAAGAGTGTTTGCCTTATTGAATTAATTTCGTACCGCGGAAATTTAATATATATATATATATATATATATATATATATATATATATATATATATATATATATATATATATATATATATATATATCGAAAAACAGTAATAGAAACAAAACACATAATCCTGTCTAACATTGATCTCAGGATATACAGAACTAGTTCTAGTAAGAAATTTAATTCAATGAATAGGAACAGTTGAACTGTTCTCGTAATTTATTCACTCGGCACCATCTCTAGTTCACAATACCACCGGCTGCAACTTTAATTGAAGTCATACGAGTTGCGGTATTAAGTTATTTAGCAAGTATGTGTCCCGAAGCTGGAGATTTTCAATGCCGTATTTATGATGAACTCTATGTATTACTTGCTCTAGTTTGTGCAACGAATTAAAACGAGATATTTTATGTTGTTGAGATGGAAATATGTCTAGGGAAAGTTTTTTAAAGCATTCAAGATTTGAGCTAGTTCTATGTTGATTTAAACAGATGTTAGTGTACAAAATGTTGGAAATTTGTTGGGAAAGTTTTGGATAATTACGATTATGAAAACAAGATTGGTATTAATAAACAAACAACTACAGTGAAATTCTAACTTTTATATAAGAAAACTTTTATCAACTTATTAGTCTTGTTGTTTTTTTACGATAACAAGTTATATTAGGGCTGTAATGAAGGAATCAAAACAAATATATAGAAAAATTTAGACAAATAAAAAAATATATATATTAACCGTTGACTACTGTATTTTATATTTTATGGACAAAATAATTATAACTAACTATACATATTTTACTGTATTTCTCAATTTCCAATCCAGACATAATTATTAAAATGCAGATAATCTAACGAAATATTTCATTTTGATTAACTTTATTGCTTTTTATTTTTAGAAAAAATATAGTAGTGTATCCAAAGTATAACAAGGAAAATAGCCCAGAAACGGACCAATCTTATGTTATTTTAAAATTTGGACTAAAAGTTAAAGACGTTTAAAGAAAGAATTAACAAAAAAAACTTGATAGGAACACTGAATGAGATTAACGTCAACAATAAGAAAAAGCTTTTGTCTTTATTACGAGCAATGCCGATACCTTCTACCTTTTATATATACATATTCATATATATATATATATATATATATATATATATATATATATATATATATATATATATATATATATATATATATATATATATATATATATATATATATAGCTCAACAAACCCTAGAGCCGTTGGCTTAGAATTTTTCCACTGTTTTTCACCATTTTCTTTTATCCATGGCCGCAGTACTCCAATTTGTTATCCCGATTCTTCTTCCTTGCATGCTTCTAACCACTTTTCATGGTCGTCTTCTTACCTTATTTTCTTCCCCTCTTAACAGCGAGTCTTTTGCTCACCTTCCATCAGCTATTCTCACAAGATGGCCTAACCATATGTCTCTTTATCCTGACGATCCGGTTAATTTCTGGTTTCCCGTACAGCTCTCCGATCTCTGTATTTGTTAGTCTCCTTCAAACGTCTTCAAAATCTTTTACTTCCCCGAATATCTTCATAAAATACTCTGTTCCCAGATGTTCAGTCTTCTTCTTCTTCTAATGGCGCTACAACCCTTTGTGAGTCTTGGCCTGCTTAACAATGTTCTTCCATTCTGCCCTGTCGGATACTTTCCTTCGCCACTGCCTGATGTTCATGGTTTTAAGATCCCTCTCTACGTCGTCTATCCATCTTTTACGGGGCCTTCCTCTTGTTCTGTTTCCTTGGGGCTTCCATCTCTGGACTACTTTTACAGCTCGATTATCTGGCATTCTTTCTAGGTGACCAAGCCAGTTTAGTCTTTGTGATTTTACAAATCTGACAATATCTGCGCTCTGCATTAGTTCATCCAGCTCGTGGTTCATTTTAATTCTCCACGAACTATCGCTGCATTGGGTTGGTCCCAGATGTTCAGTATATTTTATTAAATGTTCCGCTTCCGTACAGGATCGGGGATTAAATCACTGTTTGGAATCTCTCTTTGTCAACCATTTTCCAACCACTCCTGAATGTAGGTCTCTCCCAATTGCTTTCATCTTTGTTTATCTTGCGCCAATCTAATCCACTGTTTGGAATAGTCTCAATTATATAGTTGTCAACAGTTGGTACACTGTTCGGTATAGTCCCCCTCTCTGGGGATGTCTTTTGCGCTTAGTAGCTATTGTGTAGAGTCTTCCTTTCTCTCGAAATGCGCTTCTTAATTTCTTAGTTTCTTTCTTTCCCTTTACTTGTTAGAGTTAGTCCTAGATACTCAAACTCCGTCACCTTTTTGAAGCAATGCTCTTTGCTCTCGTTGTTTGTGGGTTGTAGCATTTTGATGTTATTTATTTGACATTAACTTAATAATATCTTTAATTGACATTAAACACAATTTCAGTTAAAAAAATAAGTTTATGTTGACGTTTCGATTTAAACTTCCGAACTTATATTGTGGCTAATTTCCATTAAAGATAATGAATACGATTATATACTATGTTCTAGTTGCTTTTTTAAATCTTGATTAAAATCAATCAATAGTTAATCTTTTATCAGACCATTCTTCTGTCTTCGTCGTATTTATTACCATAATACTGCTTGATCGCCTGGTCCTAATCTGGGTAAAAATCAGACCAACTGGTTTTGTTTTAAAAAACTACCAAACGGTAAACTGAATCTAAAAATTCCATCAATTTAAAAAATCTTTCAATACTATGTCTGCATTAATCCAATCAGATTAAAACAAGAGCACTGGGTTTACAAGAACTAAATAATAGGTCTATAGGGCATTGAAGAAGAGGCTTCATGTAGCCTGTCAGCCAAAGTTCCGTGGGCCTGTAGATTATTCAAACGACATATCAAAAGACTGCCATTGACGAATTTCTGTTTCAGGGATATAACGATGGTAAACGTCATATAATCTTTTTTTTTAAGCCCTTTTCTCTATTCGGATTGCCGAATATAGGCTTCTCCAAATTCTCGCCATTCATCTCTATTGTTTATAAGACGTTTCCACATTGGCCCTGCAGTTCTTTTAATATCGTCGCTCCATCGCATTTGCGGTCTTCCTCGTGGTCTTTTGGCTTCATATGGCCGCCAATTCCCGATTTCTTTATTCCATCGGCCATCCGTAAGACGTTCGTTATGTCCAGCCTATTTCCATTTTAGTTTGACTTCCAGTACGACAGCATCTTTTACTTTTGTTCTATTACGAATGTTTTCATTGGTTTTATGGTCTTTAAGTGAGATACCCAGCATCTGTCGTTCCATAGCTCTCTGAGTTTTTCTGATCTTCTCCATATTTATTTTAGTGAATATCCAGGTTTGAGCTCCATGTGTAAGTACAAGTAGGATACAGGAATTAAATAAAAAGAGAAATCAAACGATTTCTACCTGTCAAAACCGAATTCAAATTTTTACCACTGTGCTTCCTAAAACTTGCGAAGCAAACAGCTTGATAAATTACTCGGCACGGGAATCTAAAATTGCATTCCACATGCCGTTCATTATGGTCAAAATTCGTAGTGAATTCAATTTCTGGTACTCCAACCGAAGTAAAGTAATAAAACATAATGACGGTATTAGATTTTTGTTTTGATACAGGGCAGCGACAGCCGCTTATACGTATTTCGACCTCTTTAAGTCTCCTCAGAGCGGTATAGCCACTTCTCTGAACCAAAACAAAACAACGGCTATACCGCTCTGAGGAGACCTAACGAGGTCGAAATACGTATAAGCGGCTGTCGCTGCCCTGTATCAAAACAAAAATCTAATACCGTCATTATGTATTATTACCGTTTTTTTAAGTATGTATAAGAGTTCCGAATTCTGACCATCCCATTTTTACACGTCTGCTTATTTCGGTAGTCTGATTTTCTTTGTTTACCTTGACATTTTGATCCAGATATGTATATTCATCTACGTGTTCTATCTCTGTCCCTTCGATGTTTATCATAGGTTTATCATATTTGTTTGACATTAGTTTAGTTTTGCTGAAATTCATTTTCAGTCCTTTTTTAGGGATTCTATGTGTAGCTCCTCAATCATCGTATTCAGTGCATTTCACGTGTCGGCTATTAGTACTACATCATCTGCGTATCTAAGATGGTTCAAGTATCGTCCATTAATAGGGATTCCCTTATTTTCCCAGTTTTGTTTTACTCCTCGGTTGATTTTTACTGGTCTTGTTTCGATTCCATTACCCAACGTCACTATCATTTCAGCTTGTTCGTAAATATCATGTATTAATATTCTGTAAATTATACCTTCCATATAATGACCCCGAACAATCTCCACTAAGAGAATTAGAACAGCTAGTGGGAGATTGCAAAAAAATGGACTGCAATTGATCATAAGCTATAATGCAAATTCAAAACACCTGATCTAAAGTAATTCAAACATCAATGAAAGAAGTGAGTAATCACTACATTTTATTATTCAACATAACCGTAGCAAATAAACCAACAATAAGAGCCAACTGGACACATACGTGGCTGCAGAATAATTTCAAGTGGTTGTCATATCAGCGTTTAAAGACGAAAATAATGTGAGATTTCAACAGGAAAGTATCTTGGTAGAATAACTTTGGAAATCAAAGGACAGAAGTCGGAAGAAAAGTTCTGAGTGAATATAATAAGAAACTAAGAATAACACAAAGAGAATTGTAGTGAAGGCATTACGAAAAGATAGAACAGACTGCAGAAATGTCAGATTATGTGCCAGGTGCGGTCGATATTTATTCAATAATTTTACTTTAAAAAAACAACTTTTGGTAAAAAAAAATATTTATGCCAATACAGGTTAGCTGACGACTAAGGTACATACCAAAACCATTAAGGCTTATAAGGGTAAATTGTATACTTAAAACTGGCAAACCTGGACATGAAAAAGCTAAGTCTCTGAGATCGATAAGCCAGATTTTATTCATACTAAAGACCTAAAAAACTGCTCCACAGACACATTAGGGATGGTGTATTGATTGAAAGTCCGATATAATCAAGGTCAGTATGCGTATCTAGCAGAACTCTCTACGCAACTAACACCTCCTAAGCAGCGAGCACACAATAACAAGGATATTTTCAGGAAAACTTTATTTAAACAAAAAGATAATTCAAATCAATCGCACATAGCTTAAGATAAAATAGTGATTGGACGTGGAAATAAAGATCCTGATTGAAATTTGTTTGAAAATGCAGCTTAATTGATTGCGAAAATTTTTAAATTCATTTCCATAAGTAATTATATTATAACTAATATATTTTTCGTGTATGTAACTTTTAATGAGTGTTTTCAAATTTGAACTAAATAATGTTTAATAAAACTTTTTGATAAAATACCTCAAAATTCAATATAAATATTTAAAACATAATGTTGCACAAGAAAACGCAATTTTTACACTGGTATACTTTATTAATGAAAATTATTGTTTTCTTTTCAGTTATTCATTTTTTCAAAACAAACCGTTTCCTTTATCTCAAAACAACTACATTTTCCATTTAATCTCAAAGCGATAATAAAACTAGAACAACTTCCAGTCCACTTTCAACTAAAGGAATATTATTTTTCGTTCTCCTTTGTAGGAAACAAAAAGATTTCCAAGCTGATCCCTGTCACATCTTTTCTCTGAATTCATGGATAAGTAGAAGGTGAATTTAGTTGTCGACGAATACGAATACAGGCCAGTACCCTAAACTTCAAAATAATAATTTGAATATATTATTAGTAATATTTTAGGAATAAAAACATTATAATAATAAAAACCGTTCCCAAAAATAATTTTTTATTGTAACGGCTGCGGCTGTTAAAAACACCAAAACTGAGCACATAGATAAGTTGTCCGGAAGTAATATTGACAATTCCACCAGTAGACTTCAATAGACAAGAAAGGCTAAAAAAATATATACAGGATTAGTATTTTATCCACCACTAAGGTCTGATTTGGTATTGTGTCAAATATTCTAGTCGTCAGATACGAAAATGCCACTGAACCTCTCAAAAGCATACAAAAAGCTGAATTTTGCTGAGAATGTCAATTTTAGAACCTTCAAAAATATGCAGAAAATTTTACCATTCCTACTCCTTGGGTTCCACCTAAAATCCCCCTCGTAGGGAGGAAAAACCGAAAAAATCGATTTACCAAGTTGTGTTCGCCGTAGAAAAAATTGTTAGTTTTAAACAAAAATTTCAATACGTACTTTTTGTGTAAAATAAACCGTTTTCTCAAAAACAACGCTTAAAGAGACCAGCAAGTTTAAATGTCAGAAATCGATTTTAAACAAATTTTGTATAAACTCGATAGGAAAAATTCGATATCTTTTGAACATTTTTATGCAATTTTTGCAATTTGTGGCAAATAAAGTAAGTTTCTATAGATGTAGATGTAAATGTTTCGCGATTTTACCATTTTTTATTATTCTAATGAGATCAATTAACTTTTGTTACGTCCATAGACCGGTCATTATAGAATTTTTATTGTTAGAGCCTAATATTCATAACGTATAGCATAAAATGTAGTTTTGTATTTTGGCAATAAATATGAGGCAATTGGAATATGTCTAAAAAACACTGATTTTAAACTTTCGAATAACAAACGATCTTAAATATTTATAATTGCTTTAAGTTGGTTTGCCCAAAATCAGTTTTGGTCTTGTGTTCTTGTGTTTTCGCAAGACCACGACCAAGACCGCCTAATATTAGCAAGACCAAGATCAAGACTGACTGTGCAAGATTTGAGCAAGACTAAGCCTGCGAGGCTCCTGCGTCTTGCAGTTTATAATTAAATCTTGCCCAAGTACTTTCGCTTCCTAGAGCATCTTCAGGGGCATCTGAAATAAATCAAGAAACGTTTTTTAACTGAAGAAAAATTAAATAAAAACGTTTCTTGACTTATTTCAGAGACTCCTGAAGATGCTCTAGGAAGCGAAAATACTTGGGCAAGATTTAATTATAAACTGTGCTCGATATCTGCCTTTTATTTGATCACAGTTCATTTATTTGAGAATTCAACATTATATCAACTAATAATTTTTTCCCGTTTTATAATTTAGTTAGGAGGAATCTAAATACCACAAATCTTATAAGACTAAAACTATACAATATTTCTACTGAGTGTGCGATGAGATCATTCGGTTAAACAAAATTTGCTGAAAGAGCGCGGATAATATTCAAAAGTAATGAGACAAATTATAAACGGATAAACCTGGCTACCATCTAAACGAAGTATCGACATATTTAAAGTAACAAAGTAACGCTATATTAATAATTCTCGGTTTGATATTCGATACTTAGGGTATTGGATAATAACGAATATAAAGAAATGAGCAGTTACTTTTTCGACATCACTAAACTTCATTCCCAAATTGAGCTTTCCTTCGCGTCTAATGTAATAATTGTCTTTTATCTAATCCTTGTTGTTTTCAGAAAGTCAAGTTTAGAATTTGACATGTTGACGAAAATTAAAATAGTTCTAGTCGAAATAATGAGAGTTGGAGTCATAGATCTAAAAGACCTAAAAGGTAATTGGATGAGTTTTTCGAAACAATTCATGCATCCCAAATTATTTTGTGTAAATTGTACCAACAAAGAAAAGTTGAAATAAAAATTAAAAACAGAAATACTTCAGGTTTAAGGAAGCATTTAATACCTTTCCACCAAAAGGGATCACAAAATTTTTTTTCTGAAAAACCAAAATTAGGTGGAGATATCACAAGCTTTGGCACAAGTAAGGTCTTACCGCTGGTAAGAAAAAATATACTTATATATCACATAATTACATATATTATGTACCTACTACTTTATTTTGGTAAATTACTGTATTTATTAAGTAGGTATTTTCTTAATTTAAAATAACTTATTTTTATTATCATTGCTTTTTTCCATTCTTTATATTTTCAAGTTAGTTTTTTATATAAAAGTAGAACTAAGATTGTTATAACATTTATTTTGCTTTAATAAGTGAATTACAGTTCGTTATCTTATTACCAAAAGAATCTATGTCCTTCATACATGTATTGTGGATTTTTTGCCACAGACCAATCTTTTTTAAGATTTCCATTTCATATAAGGTGAGGGTCCATTAATCCCTTTTTAGACAGATAAACTTCTTTAAAAGAGTCTAGTACAGTTAAGTTTATGTCATTAATTTGGTTTTTTGTGTTTTAACCATGTTTTAGTACATTCAAGCTTATTAAATGCAAACGTTTATTAAGAAACATATTGACTCCGGTGGGTAATGGTAGATAGTAAGTTAGAGGTTAGATCATAGGCACGGATCGCTTAGATCGTGGGTTCAAACCACACGCAGTGTCAGTTGTTTAGGCATTTATTAATTTGGTTGGACTTTATTATGGCTATGTTATTTTAAGCTTACGTTGTTCTAATATCTAAAGTAACCTTTATTGAATAGCGATAGGCTAATAATAGGTAACTGCGAGACTTGCAAACCTCTTGCTACAAGAACAAGACCAAGAGCGGGAGCGCAATACCAAGACCAAGATCAAGACTAGGTGTATTGGAGCAAGACCAAGACCAAGACTGTTTCGTCTTATTTCTGCATTTGGGCAACACTAATTTTAAAGAACAATGGTCTCCAACAAACACCGTACGCCGTGGGTATAGCGTTAAGCCGTACGTTGCGTCTATATTGTCGCTTGTACAGCAGTTGGACGCTCTCTCCCTCAACAGAAGAAGTCGGATGCGACCACCAACCCGATGGACAGATACAGTCGAAAAAATTTTAAACACTACGCTAGGTGCAACCTAGAATAGGGATAGATGGAAAGACTATAGAAAGAGCAATACAATCCTAAAATAATAACAATATTCAAAATGACTACGAATGTTTAGATGTATAGATTGAAAGCAGGATCAAATGCTTAGTTACTCTTTGCATAAACATAACGGTCTTGATTTTTCAGTATACTTATTTTCTGCATAATAAATGTTATAAGAAGAACATACATATTCCATAAAACAACGAGTTTAGATATTTAGTCATTTCGAGTCTTTTAAGACATGCCAAAATATCCGTTTGCCAAAAGTGTAATAGTAACCTTAAGAACGTATAAGATAGCGATTTTTTGTGATTTGTAATATTGTGAATTATAAAATAGTAATTTATTATTGTCCCGATGCCTTAACGAGACAAGCTTGTATTTGAAAGAATAATTTACATGGTTTCAAGAAAAAATTAAGGGATTTAAATATTATGGTAATATGGGAGTAAGCCACAAATGATTGTAATAAAAACTACATTTTATAATTGTTATTTGACGCCAGAAATCGTTTTCAAAACAGATTATTTTAAAACATTGAACTGTTATTATAATAAAGTTGTTTGGCAGTCATTCTTTTCCAACTGGACGGTTGACTTACTTGGCTTCGGTCTTGTAGGCATATATCCATGCTTTAAGTAGGTAATTCTAAGGGTGATGTTTGTACCCTCAGTATGATATTAAATTATAATTGTTTTATGTGTTTATGTATTATGTATATATCTCTGACTTTCTATTACTGAGCTAATTTGTTGTTAACTTCTTCTTTTAGTATTGGCAACCAGTCCTTGTTACATTATGTTAATCGGTTTGCTACAAATTGTTCTTTATTAAGCAACATGAGAGCTGTTTCTTTGATTTTTCTACTTTTCATGTCTGTTTCTTCTCCTTCTTCTTCTTCATGCGACTAGGATTACTCCTGTTTGTCTGCTTCTTATTCTGTTTCAGTCGTTGTTGACTGTACATTATCTTTCCACCTTTTTGGCGGCCTTCCAACGGGTCTTCTGCTATACGGCTTGTTGTTTTTACAGATGTTCGCTAATCTATCTGGTCACATTCGGTTTACATGTTTGTTCCAGTTTTTTTTTCTTTGTTTTTATCCACCTGTTAATATTTTGAATTTTGCATTGTTCGCGTATATTTCTGTTGGTTTGTCTGTCTCTTAATGATATGCCCGCTATTGATCTTAATACTTTCATTTCGATATTGTTGATTTTTTGTTCCGTCTTTTTTGTATCAGTCCTTGTCTCCGCTGCATATGTTAGGATTGGTCTTACTGTTGTCTTGTATACTTTCATTTTGCTTTCCGTGGTCAGATATTTGTTTCTCCATATGGTTTCTCGGAGGCAACCACTTACTCTTGCCGCTTTTTATGCTTGCCTTGTGGTCTCTGTTCTTATATCCCTGTCACTATTCTCTACTCCTAGGTAATTGAATTTCATTACTTGTTCTACAATTTTGTCGTCTATTTCTAGTTTGCATCTACGCGGCTCTTTACTGATCACTATACATTTAGTTTTTTCTACTGATATTTTCATATTAAGTTTGTTTGCTGTGATATTGAAGGTGTGGAGCTGCCTTTGTAGGTCATCTTCGTTATCAGCAATTAGTACTGCATCATCGGCATAGCATAGTATCGTGATTTTATGCGCTCCCATGTGGTATCCGTGTCGTTTTCTTACTTCGTAAATTATTTGATTCATCACCATATTGAATAACAATGGGCTGAGCGAGTCTCCTTGGCGGATTCCTCCTTTTAGTTCTATGCATTCTGTTTCCTCTGTTGGCATTATAACTCTGGTCTTGTTGTTCTTGTTAATTTCATTAATTGCCCTTTTTATCTGATGGTCTATTTGTTCAGCTTGTAATAAATTTAAGATGTAATTTCGCTTCACCCTGTCAAAAGCACTTTTTAAATCTACAAAGCACATGTATGCTGGTTTTCCATATTCAATAGACTTCTCTATTATTTGTCTGATATGTCTGTTTCTATCATGACTATTGATGTGTCCGCCCATTGATTGTCCCAGGCACGTTTGCATATTTGTGATTTGTCGAAGTCTCTGTTTTTGATGCCTGTTTTATGCTAGTTTATCCTGACACTTAGAGGTATTGCGGTTTTTCCTACATAAAAATTGTTGCATTTACAAGGAATTCCTTTACATATGGTATTGTTGTCATCTTTAAATTCCTTATGGTGTTTTGTTGTTTCCTTTCTTCTGATAAATATTAGTTTTAGTTTTAGTAATTTCAAAATGTAATATTATTTTTTATACTGCCTTTATATAAAACAATATTTAAAAATTTATAAATAAACAAAAATAAATAGACAAATAAATAAATTAATCAATACAAATAAGGCAAATAAATAAAAAATGTTTTTTATTTCTTCAGTTTTAATAAAAAATGCTCTTAGCGCCAGATACGTTCGCAGCAAAGCAAGCTTAGTGCAAGCACTAGATGCATGCAGTTTTTAAATATTACTTTAAATAAAAAACATAAAGAGATATCATAAATATTCAAATATATGAATAATTTCACCTAGTATTTAGAAAATTTCTCCAGAGATGAATGTAATTTAACAATCTCAAATAGAATTCCAATATTCTAAGAGAATGCAATTAAGAACAGATGTCCTTAGCTGTTCCGATATAGTACGGCAGTAAAGTTAACTAAATTAAGCTCTTCTTTAAAACCATTCCAAAACGACGCTCTCTTAGCAACAAATTCACCGAATTCTAGGCCATCTACTATTAATAACTGATTTGGCATCATACGACTTTTTGCTTATATATATATATATATATATATATATATATATATATATATATATGTTTTTGCTTGTGGTAATCTTTCTCAATATGCTTAGTTTCATAATCTAAAAAATAAATCGCCAGAATTACTATTGCAATATTCAAAGAACACGCTAAACAAGATCTGGCCTAATTCTTTCTGACAGAGTACGGCTGTGAAGTTAATTAAAATAAGGACTTCTTTAAAATCGTTCCCAAAAGACTCTTCTCCGTAAAAGGGTTGTGCCTGTTTACAGCAGCTCTGGTTTTTATCACTGTTAACAATCTTCACCCATTTTTTCTCTTATTTTCGTTTCCTTTTACGGGAAAAGTGTTGCGTGAAATAACCCAGGTGATTACTTCTGAATTTTTAAAAAACTTTCACGGGTGTCTTAATTGGCTTTTCGTGAAGGACAGATTTTGAAAAACAAAAGAAAATTTGTTTCCAAATTGGTTAATTTGGATAAAAAAAACGGGCAGGGACGAAGTTTTTGTACGAACTTAATTAAAGTGTTTTCTGTGAATATAAAGATTATGTTTTTTCAAGATGTAACATATTTAATTCTCAGCTTATTTATTAATGTATTTACTTTTTTGTATTTAGTAATTAAATTCTTTATTTAAAAAAGTAGTAACTACAATGCGGAAATTTTGTATCTTTTAACTACAGGCAAAATACATTGTCCTAAAAGAAATACAACTGAGGGATCTAAAATGGCAGTACGAGATACATTTCCTTTCTAATCTTACTGCTGAAAGACCAGCAAAAATAAACGGCGCTGAAAGTTAAACATTAAAAAAATATCAACAAATAAATGTTGCAAAAATCAGGATGCTTAATGGAAGAGTGGAAAAGAGTATTATACATATATACATATATATATATATATATATATATATATATATATATATATATATATATATATATATATATGCAAATTACTGAGTTCTCGGGAAGAAGAAATATATATATATATATATATATATATATATATATATATATATATATATATATATATATATATATATATATATGAAAATTACTGAGTTCTCGGGAAGAACCGCGTTGAGAATTTAAAACTCGACGTTTCGGCACCCATTTTGGAGCCATTATCAAGAGTGATACGGTTCGGTTCGAGTTCGGGGTCTCAATCTGCCTACTCTCCAGTGTCGAGTGACGTTTTAAATTCTCAACGCGGTTTCTTCCCGAGAACTCAGTAATTTTTATTTATCTGACCGCGGAAACTTATCCGAACATATATATATATATATATATATATATATATATATATATATATATATATATATATATATATATATATATATATATATATATATATATATATATATATATATATATATATATATATAATATTACGAACATGATATTTCTGAGGTGGGATACTCCAGAGTGGTCTAGTACATAATTACTTGTATATATAAACATACCTTCTATGAGTTAAGTTAGTGGTTAAGATACTATCGAACTGTAAACTTATAAATAAATATATTTATATAAATTCGAACCGCTCGTTTTATTTAATCTTGCTACAGTTGGTGTCAGGTGTGGGGTTTAGAAATAAATTCAGCAGTGATTGCTAAATAAAAACCAAAAAGACTTTTGAACTTTTGAAAAGTATTGTTCGTCGGGAACAGCCGCGTAGTTCGGTAGTGATCTTTGTAAAAAAAAGAACATTTAAAAAATACGTGTGTGTCTGACCAAAGATGCTGCTAGTACAACTTTCAGTAAAACAGTTGCGTGAGCAACTAGAAGAACGCGATGAAAACTGCAGCGGGTCCAAGAAGAACCTCCAAGAACGACTAAAGAATGTTCTTAACAAGAATGGAGATGACCCAGAGACATTCTATTTTCAATCAGCAGAAGAAGCAGTTTTAATTAAGATCGAAGCAAGTTCTAGAAAAAATGATAAGAAATTTGAAAATGTCTCGCAAATGATTGAAGAAACTTCTAAAAAACATGATAATAAATTTGAAAGCGTCTCGCAAATGATTGAAGAATCTTCTAGAAAAAAGGATAAATTCGAGAATGTTTCTAGAAGATTTGATGCAACATCTCAATTACCTTGATGATGCATTACCTTGGAACACGAGACAGCTAGTCGAGCTTCACGGACCTATCAAGTACAAACCTCTGAAGAGAGCGACGAACAAAACGATAAACGTATGGAAAAAATCGTACGGAAAGTAGTTCATAACACGATGCCGAAGAGACGCGAAACAGCCAGAAAGCTAGAACAGATCGAACACTGGGCTGGAAAAAGTCATTCAAATGCTGATGCTCAGTCAATACGGCGATGCAGTGCAAATTGTAATGACTGTCTTAGATTAGAATAACGACTTTGCCCCGTGAGACGAACCACTGTTATTATTGATCAATGGCAGCCTCAACAGTTACAAGACGCTCAAGCAGATGATCCATGTATAAAAACAGTATTGGATTGGGTGCGTCGAAGTGAAAGACCCTCTTGGCAAGACAATAGTGCATGTAGTCCAGAAGTCAAGTGTTACTGGAGCCAATGGAATTGCCTAGTGCTAAAAGATGATCTTCTGTATAGAACCTTTGAGAACGATGATGGTAGAGAACCTAAGCTTCAGTTAATTGTACCTAAAAGTAAAGTATCAGAAGTATTGCGTGGGTTGCATGACGGTGCATCAGGTGGACACTTTGGTATTACGAAGACTCTGCAAAAGGTTAGAGCACGGTTCTATTGGGTGAACTGTAAAGATGATGTAAGAAGATGGTGCCGAAAATGTGAACTGTGTGCGACCAGTAATGCTCCAGTTGGTAAAAAGAAGGCACCCATGAAACAGTACAATGTTGTTAGTCCTATGGAAAGAGTAGCAATCGACATTGCAGGTCCACTTCTAGAGTCGAATGATGGAAATAAATATATCCTGGTAGCCATGGATTATTTTACGAAATGGACTGAGGCCTATGCGATACCAAATCAAGAAGCTGCTACCGTTGCAGAGGTACTTGTTAAAGAATTCTTTAGCCGATTAGGTGTTCCCTTAGAGATCCACTCCGACCAAGGGCGAAATTTCGAGTCAACCCTTTTCCAAAACGTTTGTAAATTTATTGGTGTCAATAAGACCAGAACGACACCCCTGCATCCTCAATCAGATGGAATGGTCGAGAGGATGAACCGAACGATGGGTAAACGCCTGTCTAAAGTTGTATCAGAACATCAAAAAGATTGGGTCCAGCACATTCATTTATTTCTAATGGCCTACCGCTCGGCCGTGAATGAACTACAGGCCAGACTCCAACCTGCCTGATGTTAGGTCGTGAAGTTTGTTTGCCCTGCGATCTAGAGTTTGGCTGCCGACCTTCCGAAGAACATGTTGCAAGCGAAGATTATGTCGACCGCCTGAACTTAAGAATGAACAACATTCATGAACTTGCCCCACAACACATCCAGTTAGCCAGTGACAGAATGAAAGATCAATATGATTCTCGATGTAAGTATGAAAGCTATGAAATAGGTGATCTTGTTTGGCTTTATAATCCACAACGTCGTCGTGGCTTGTCTCCTAAACTGCAAAGACAATGGGAGGGTCTGTATAAAATTAAAAAGAGAATAAATGACGTAATATACCGAATTAAGAAGTTGCCGAAAAGTAAACCAAAAGTAGTTCACATAAATCGTCTTGCACCTTATGCTGGCTCAAATGAAACAGGAGAAGCCCGAACCCTTCAACATGAGATCAAAGATGACCGGCGATCAAGCTTTAACGAATTTATGTTAAATTACGCAGAGAGAAAGAGTGCTAGATTCGGCGTGACCACAGAAGTTCAGCAGGATCTTTTTAGTGTTCCGCATAACGTCTCTCTGGCCTACTGTGTTGCCCACGATCTTGAGACGACTAAAGGAATCTCATCCGTATTTTATAAGAAGTTTGGTCGTTTGGACGAGTTAAATCAGCAGCCTAAAGCTGGGAAAGTACTGAGATTAGAAGATGGTCCTCGATCTTTGCTGTAACATGCATGGCAATGTCTCGAGCGAGAGAGAGATCGACCCGTCAAATAGGCGAATTAGAGGTGGGATACTCCAGAATATTCTAGTACATAATTACTTTTATATATAAACATACCTTCTATGAGTAAAGTTAGTGGTTAAAATACTATGGAACTGTAAACTTATAAATAAATATATTTATATAAATTCGAACCGCTCGTTTTATTTAATCTCGCTACAATATGTATATATATATTTATCTATATATATATATATATATATATATATATATATATAATTGATAAATGCACTACAGAAAGCGGAACATTCTTTTACTCAGGCAATGATGACCGCGATCATAGAAAAGGCGTCGGGATTATGATAACTAAAAGATTGGTGAGAGCTGTCACAGAGTTTGTACCATATTCCGACCGCACAGCCTTGAAGCGAAGCCAAATAATCTCAACATCATACAGGTTTATGCACCAACTACAGACGCATCAGATGAAGTAGTGGAAAACTTTTATAGTGAAATCAAAGAACTACTTAAATTGACAAAGAAACATGATGTCAACATAATTATGGGAGATTTTAATTCCAAAATAGGGAAGGGCAGCTTTGAAGACGTAGTTGGACCCTATGGTCTTGGAACAAGGAACGAAAGGGGCGACCGACTTATACAATTTTGTCAAGAAGAAAACATGAGAGTTACCAACACATGGTTCCAACTCCACCCCCGTCGCCTTTATACTTGGAAATCTCCAGCCGATAGAGCTCAGAACATAATAAGAAATCAAATAGACTTCATTCTTATTAACGGTAGATTCAGCACAACTGTCAAAAGAGCTTGCACATACCCTGGAGCAGATGTCCCTTCTGACCACGTACCTACTATTAGTGGCCGTCATAAAGATCGCTCTTTCATGCAAGAACAAGCCTGAAACTCAACAACATATAGCACTGGACAAACTGAAAGACCCAATGATACAAGCAGAAATAAGCAATGAAATAAACGCACAAATTCAAATATTGACGACAAACATTGCCGAAGATCTAACACCAACATGGAATACGATTACAAGTGCTGTAACAGACATCATGAAAAACAACTTAGGGTACAAACAAAATAACAAGAGGCAAAAATGGATGACAGACGAAATACTATTACTAATGGAAGAACGGCGAAGACACAAGAATAAACAAGATGGCAGCAATATGTATGAAAACATTAACAGGCAAATAAAAGCAAAAATAAGAATAGCAAAAAATGAATGGCTTAAGCAACAATGTATCGATCTAAAACATTTACAACGACAGCACGACGACCGTAATTTACATAAAAAGCTTAAGGAGACTGCTGGAATATACAGAAAACGAAGACCAACCACCATAGTTAATCAGAATAACCAGATAGTGCTGGGTGAAAAGGAAAAAATTGATATATGGGAAAATTATATCCAGGAGCTCTTCCATGACGAAAGACCATTCCATGAGTGAAGTTTATACAGACGACCAGCTGACTGGCCCTTCAATCACCAAAGAGGGGATAGAAAAGGCAATATTCAATTCAAAAAACAATAAGGCACCTGGACCAGATGAAATCCCGTCAGAAATACTCAAATTACTGGATGAAAGGGGAATTTCAGCACTACACAAAATATTTAACTTAATTTATGAAACTGGCTGCTATCCTCAACAGTGGTTACGCTCTACCTTTATTCCCCTGCCCAAGAAAGTCAATGCAAAAAGATGTGAGGATCACAGACTCATTAGCCTGATGAGTCACACTTTAAAGATATTCTTAAAAATACTACATCAAAGAGTATACAAAAAATGTGAATGGGACATCAGTGACTCGCAGTTCGGGTTTAGGCAAGGTTTAGGAACACGAGAAGCAATAGTAGCAACACAGGTGCTGGTCCAAAATTGTTACGATCAGAAGAAGGATGTGTTCCTATGCTTTTTAGATTACCAAAAAGCGTTTGATCGTGTCCAACACCACAAGTTAATGCAGATCCTCAAGAAAGTTGATATAGACCAAAAAGACATAAGATGCATTGAAAACTTGTACTGGCATCAAACGGCACAGTTAAAAATAGACAATTCTATATCCAAACCCATACATATAAGAAGGGGCGTTCGACAGGGATGTGTGCTTTCCCCTCTTTTATTTAACATTTATTCGGAAGCCATATTTCAAGAGTCTCTGGAGGATGCAAAGATGGCAATCAAAGTGAATGGAGTACTGATCAACAACATACGATATGCTGATGATAGTGTCTTAATTTGTGACAACATAGTCGATCTTCAACAACTTGTCACTATAATCGGAGAACACAGTAAGCGAATGGGATTAGAGATTAATACCAAAAAAACCAAATTTATGATCATCTCCAGAAACTTGGATGCACTTGAAAACTCCACCATAACACTGAATACTAAGTCCATTGAAAGAGTGAGTAAATTTAAATACCTGGGATCGTGGCTTTTTGAAGACTGGGCATCGGACAGGGAAGTAAAATGTCGCATTGAGCAAGCTCGACAAGCTTTCGTAAAATTCAAGAAGGTACTGACTTGTTCAGAGTTCGATCTTCAACTGAGATCTAGTTTACTAAGTGCTACGTGTGGTCAGTGCTGCTATATGGCGTAGAGGGCTGGACACTGAAAACGAGGGATATAAACAGATTAAAAGCTTTCGAAATGTGGCTCTATCGCCGTATCCTAAAAATACCATGGACAGCGAAAATCACAAATATAGATGTCCTTAAAAGAATAAACCAAGAACGCCAACTTTTCGAAACCATCAAGAAAAGGAAAACGGCGTATCTAGGTCACATCATGCGAAATGAAAAATACCAGTTCCTCCAACTTATAATCGAGGGTAAAATTGAAGGCAAGAGAGGAATGGGACGCAAGAAGATGTCCTGGCTCCGAAACATAAGGCAATGGACAGGGATTAACGACATACAATCTCTGATACATATTGCAAGAAATAGAGAATTAATGGAAAATGTGATCGCTAACATCCATTAGTGGATTTGCATCTAAAGAAGAAGATATAATTGATGGATTCGACCGTTACTTGATGGAAATTCATTTTATGTAACAATAAAACACTGAAAACTTTGTTTTCAAAACTTCCACAAAATTTATTTTAAATTCTTATCACTACAGCTGTTTCGGCTGATTGCCTTTCTCAAGTGATCTGTTTTTCACCTTCACCTTCTAGATCATAATCATTCTTTTAATGACGAATTTAAAATTCTACACATTCAAAATAAAGGCCTTAAGCTATCTTTGTTAGAATCTATGGAAATCAACAAATTAAAAAACACAGATATAATTCTGAATGACCAGCTTGAGACAAACAGTTCTCCCCTCCTCAACCTATTTCATTAGAGACTATAAAGTGTAAACCATGCCAAAAACAGATCACTTGAGAAAGGCAATCAGCCGAAACAGCTGTAGTGATAAGAATTTAAAATAAATTTTGTGGAAGTTTTGAAAACAAAGTTTTTAGTGTTTTATTGTTACTCTATATATATATATATATATATATATATATATATATATATATATATATATATATATATATATATATATATATAGATATAGATAAATTTAGCATTAAAATTTCATTGAACTTACTTCGATAAACCTATTTAGGCAGCTTTATCTTCTAAATGGAACTTCGCGTACTTATACGGTTCTTTTTTCTCAATTTTTTGATAAGGACCTTGTAATTACCGTGCTGTATTTCGATATTTACGGCCCAGATTTGGCCGTAATTCAAAGACGAGCAGCTCTCGGCAGAATCCAAATAGAGGGCATACAGTGCCAGAGATAGGGGGTTCAGAATGTTGATAAAATTAAGTGATTAAGTTAAGAAAATTTGATTTAAGTAATACTTAGTACATACTATGTCATCGATTTCATCATTATTATCAGCAACATCATAAATATTATCGTCATAATAATTTGTTCCCATTCATCTTCATATTATTTTCAATAATTGTTTTTTCCTCTCTTGATTTTTACGATAACAATTATTTCGATAATAATAACTCTTAACTGTATAGGTTAAAGGTAAACAATTGGATTTGAAGCTTCAGTAAAAAACATTACGCAGCATGTATACATATACTAATGACTTGATTTATTATTAAACCACTTGCAATACGCTGACGACATTATACCTATATCCAATAAAAAAGAAAAATTACAAATCATTTGAGGCTTTTACTAATGAATTAATAAAAAAAACTTAATACATGAAAAACTAACAGTCCTTAAAATCACCATATTTAGGTTAAGTCACAATATTGAGTAAAAAAAAATCAGAATAAGGAAATAAAAGAGAGAATACTTGCTTATCCAACATTTGATAAACTTTATTATATCTAAAGAATAACGACTACTCCTAGTATCCAAAAATAAGGATTGTATATCCGTTACTACCTGTTCTCACGCACAACTGTCGAACATAGACAGGTACTAAGGACAGCATAGGACAAATACCGAAAACACAACGCTCTGTGCAAACACAAATGTTAAAAAACATACTGGCAGAGGATAATTGGGACAGCAAAATTCGTAGTAAAATCAAATTAAAAGATGTTTCAACTCAAGTTGCACATCTTGAGAAAAATTAGTTTAAAATTGATGCATATACTCTAAAAAAAGAACGACAACTATAACAAAAGAATTCAACATTCAAAATGTTATTAAAAATATCAAGAGGAAGACCACAACTGAGATGGACAGATAATATAAAACAACATGCTAGACTGAGATAGATGCAAGTAACCCAAAATAGAGACTAATGAAGAAAAAAGCTGGGACTAAGCACAAATATGAATATTCTTGACTGATTTTATAATATGTTTAGTCCGTCTAGAAGGTATCCGGAATTTTATATTTTTCCTAATTTTAATAGATTTCCTTTTTGTAACATTTTAAGACAATATTTGTGAAATAATGTCGCAAGTAGAAAAAAGAAAAGTGGTGGAATATTTCTATAGAAAGGATGTTCGAAACGTTAAAAAATTAGTGCAATTGACTGAACTCGGAAAAAGTGCAGTGTATGAGATAATAAAGAAGATAAAAAATGGCATAGATATGAGACATAGACCAGTTTCGGGTAGACCGCGTAAAATTCGCGGAAACAGATTAAATGCTTTAGTGGCTTTAGTACGGCAAAATCCTCGCCTAGGGTTTCGAAAATTAGCGAACAGATTTTGAAATCAACGAAGCATTAAAGTGTTCCCAGAAACTGTCCGCATGTCACTGAAAAAGCAAGGATACATATCAAGGAATCCAAAAAAAAAATTCCTACAATGACACCTCTGCAAAGGCAACGAAGAATAGATTTTTGTCAACGTTTTCGAGAAGATAATTTTAATAATGTCTTTATATCTGATGAAAGTTATTTCCAGCTTGGTGCAAATCATCTAAAAGTCATATCAAGAGAAAATGGTATCGTTCAAATTTCCAAATTTTCCATTAAAATAATGGTTACGGGAGCAATATCTCAGCGTGGTGCTACACCTCTCTGTATAGTTAATGGTACTGCTGATAGTTCGAAATATTGTGACATCCTAAATGGTTTTCTTCTTGAACATCCTAAATTGTTTTCTTCTTGAAACGGTTCATGTTTTATATCCAGAGGGGTGGCGTTTTCAGCAAGATAATGCAAGATACCATACTTCTGCTTATACTCAAGCTTGGATGCAAGAACGCGAATTGGTAACAATTCCGTGTCCAGCAGTATCTCCATATCTTAGCCCCATTTGAAAACATATGAGGACAAATGAATATTAAAGTAGAACAAGCAGCGCCACTAGATAAAGATGGTTTGATTCGGTCAGTATTACAGGCCTGGAACACCATTACCGAAAATTATGGCCTTGACGTAGTTTCGGGTATACCTGGAAGTTTAGTTAAGTGTTAAGATTTAAATGGAGGTTGTATAAGTAAATGAGATGAATTATTTGTTGAAATTTTATATTTCAAGTGATAGAAATAAATACCGTAAAATTATAATTCTGCTTTCTTTTTTTCGGATACTTTCTAGACGACGGAATATATATATATATATATATATATATATATATATATATATATATATATATTTGGCCGTTTACTTGTTCCTATATATATATATATATATATATATATATATATATAATTTTTAAATATACCATTAATATATACCTAATTTATCATAAATTTTCATTACACCAAATATTTCAATCTTTCAATTAATAATAAACAATTCCTATCACCCCCTCGTAGCTACTACTTTGGGCAATGGTTTAGTTCGGTTAAGATGTAAAATTTAGTGGCTTGTTCTTTATATCGACTATCGATCTGGAGGCATCTGAGCTAAAGCTATTTAGGTTTGGTCAATTTATTAGATTTTATTTCTGGATAGAGAGACTAAAGGCGAATAAGCACATTTTCCGGAGAAGAAACTGTATAAATGGATTCAACCACGTTTTATGGATAACTGAGATTTTAGACTAGGCAGTAAAATAGCATTTAGGAAGTATTTTTATATGGTACATCAAGAAACTAACGGCAACGGGAATCGATATTCGTGAATATAAATATATATTTATGTATGTTGAGTAAAAACAGCAAATTCTCTTTGTATTCATTTTAATGATGTATCTTTATGACAAGTACCGATGACGTTAATGGTCTAATTGTTAAATATTATATTAACACTGACATCTTAAATACTTACTGTAAACCCATGGAACACAAAAGAATGGAAGATCTAGATGGAATTGTTGTGAGGATATTAAAAAATATATACGAAAAAGGAATCTTTGGGAAGACCTATGAGAAATCTCGAAACTCGAACTCTGAAGATTTCTAATTGTCGAAACCAAATTCAGATTTTTGCTTTAATCTGTGCCTTTAAATTGTAAGGCAAAACAGACGTTGGTAAAGATGTAATTAGAGAAATGGGGAATCTAAAATTGCATTCTACAACATATCTTCTCAACTAAGCAAAAATCCTTGACGAATTGGTTTCTAGTACTCATAAAGAGTATACCGAAATAAAAAGAAAGCATACACAGTCATATACATATAATAATTGGAGACTGAGAGTGAGGTACAAAAATTACACATATTTGAATACATACCATTTTAAAATATTGTTAAAATGTTTAATAATTAAAAAAATATTTAATTAATTATCTGACGGATTTATAAATTGAAAGTAAGGGTTTATTTGATGTATTTTGTTTTATATAAATGAGTAGTTAGTAAAATTATATTGGTCTTTATCGTATTAAGTTATTCAGTAAAGTAGTTTATCAGCAATGAACATTATTAATAAATCAAGCGCCAGATCTTAGGCAAACCTTTTACCTCTGGTCATTCGTTTCCAAGGCTAGTAAATAGGAGTATATTTCACTCAAAAGTCTAATACCTGATTTTTTGTTGATACAATTATCACTCTCTGCTAAGAAAGCTATTTCTAAAAAAATTCTCTTACTATAGTTACTTTCAACACCTAAAATTTTAGAGAAACTATAATCCATAGTGTGATTATTATCATGTGTATGTGTGGCAAGAGTGCATCTTTCTGGGTACAATCTACAGCCACTTTTGTGGGAGGTAATCCAATCTTTTATTGATCTTGAACTTTGTCCTATATATTCTTTGTTACAATCTGTACATGGGATACTGTATATTATATTTGTTGTTAATTCTTTAGAATGTAGTTTCTTTAACATTTACACACTTTATTCATGGTTAGAACTGTTTTATTTGAAATTTTTACATCTGTATTTTTAAATATTCTGGTTAAAGCTGGAGTGATTTCTTTAACATACTATATTATATTTAATATTGTTGATTTATGTTATTGTCTTTTTGAATTGTTAGTGGATCTATGGATATGGTGTTAAATAGGATTTTGTGATGATGAGTGTAAGTTGATGAGAATTATCAATAAAAAGTTTGTGAAGAAAATTAAGATTTTTATAATGAAATATTTTATCTAATATTGGAATCACTATGTTCCTAATTTGTATTGCTAAATTTACATTTATGGGATGTTCATGGTATTTAGTTCAGTTATCTTCCCAAACAAATGGGTTTCCTATACCAATCAACTACTATTCTATTGTCTATAAAACGAATGACGTATCCCTTTTTGGATATATACGTCTCATTTCACAGTTTCCAATTATCATTGTAATGTATAACTGTTGTAAATTTTGACAAACATCCTCTCTTAGTAAATATAAAAATAAATTAAAAAAAAAAAACTAATTTATCATATGTAAATAACCATCATTGTAGTTTTCCCTGATGAAGCCTATGAAAATAGGCGACATATATTGGATAAGTAAAGATAATACTTTGTCTATCAGCTGTTTACCCAAGTGTTTCCCTCCTTTGAATATATATATATATATATATATATATATATATATATATATATATATATATATATATATATATATATATATATATATATATATATATATATACAAACTGATCGGTGTCTTAAAATAGGTGAGAATTGATGACCAAGGCACCGTATTTTCAAAAATTTGTGTTGGCATCAATGTGCAAAAATACAAGTTTGGGCAGAAGACGACGTAAGCAGTGGAAATGGGACGTGAGGGGATAATATCGCCTCTACTTTTTAATATCTACTCCGAATTTATTTTCAAAGAAAAGCCATAGATGAAGATGCAGGCATTAAAATCAACAGGATTAATGCCAATAATCTCAGAAACGCATACGGTACTGATTGCTTCCAGTAAAAAAAGATTGCAATGACTTATAAACAGGGTGACCTAAACATGTGTTAATTATGGGCTAAAATTTAACACTTCTAATACAAAACTAATGGTTATCAGCAAAACAGAGTTACAAGAAATAAGAATACGCATTAAATAAGCCAGAGCCGCCTTCTATAAACTAAAGAAAATTCTCAGTATACTTTAAAATTGAAATAAGACGCTGATAAATATTTTCCACATTGCTGTTTGGCATGGAGAGCTCGAGTCTTGCACAAATACTAATTAAAAAAATTGGAGGCCGTTGAGATGCGTATTTACCAAAGAATATTGCGGAAAAGTTGGGTTGATCGAATAAGAAATCAAATAGTTTTACACCGAATGAAAAAGAGCACAAAAATAACAAAAAAAATTCGAAAGGTACAATATTTTGGTCATGTGATGAGACATCCAGAAAGGTATAACATTCTACAGTTCATTATCTAGAAAAGATCGGCGTAAGAAGTGGCCCTGGCCAAAGAAGAACATCCTGGCTCCGAAATTTCGGAAAGTACTGAAGTACCCTAGTTTCAGTACTAGGGTACTGAAAGAAGAAAAATATAGAATACAAATTGTGTTTACAATTCAGTCCCGAAAAATTGTCTTTTTTAAAATAATCTATATCGAAATAAACTTAAACTAAAGCAATAAGTGATCGTATACAGTGCAGCTATGTTACGGAATATAACAGTGAGTTATTCTTATTTTATATATCAAAAACATTTCAAAGCATACCGTTTGTAACGTTAAGTGGCAGGCCGAAAGGCCTGTTATCAGAATCATTTCTAGTTCTATAACTGGTTTAATTAAGAACTAATGAGTTTATCAAATGATATCAGATCCGACCTTAAAAATTTGTCAACAGCCATTACTGACGATCAACAATCTCAAAACAAAACATCATACTCTGCTGTGCTTAATAATACTTTAATTCAGTTTCCCTCTAAGAATCAAGCAATTTTATTTAATACGGTACCTGATACTAAAATAGAAGAGTACTTAATAGCTCTTGGTGAAGTTGTTCATCCACGGAATATTTTATTTTCATCAAGACTATCAAATAACAGAATATGTATCTATCTCTCCAGCGAATCCTTGGTTGAAAATTTTATGTCCAATTCAGCAGAAATAACAATAAAAGGCGAAAATCTAAAAGCACGAAGATTAATAACTCCGAAGGAAAGACTATTACTGTCTAATGTTTGACCTTCCATTCCACACACTATAATAGAGAATGAGTTAATTAGATTTGGCGTTAAATTAATATCACTTTTAACCTTCCCTAGAATAGGGCAGTATAATAGTTAACGACAAACAAGAGAACAATTTTGGAAATCAGCACTACTCCATCTCCCACTGAAAAATTAAATAAAGAATTTAAAATCTCAAAACCAACCAAAAAGAAACAAAAAAGCAACCTGAAACGACCTTATCAATTCAGGAAATGATAATAACAAAAATAATATTTCACAATATGTCAAAAAATTTTAACTTAACATATGAACAAACTCTTGACTTTTTTGAAAATTATTCTAGCTCGTCTGATCCCCTCAGCTTACTACAAACATACACATCGAATATACCCAACTTTATAAATATGATAACAACAATTAAGCAATATTTTACAGAAAAAAGCATGAAGATTAAATGCACTAAAATAATAAACAAAACACAAAAAATGCTAGACTCAGATAATGCCGCTAATCAAGACAGTGATACTACAACAAATTCATCTCAAGAAATAAACTAAAATATTTGATCAAATTCTTTAATGGAATATTAACGGGTTCTATATCCGTTTAGAAATGCTTAAACATTTATGCTCAATGATCTCGTCATCAATTATTTGTTTACAAGAAACAAACTTTAAAGGATAGTATAGTTATGACATGAGGAATTATTCTTGTTTCCATAAAAATCGAAACGACGCATATATTGCTAGTGGAGAAGTTGTAGAAAATTAATTATATTTTCTACAATAGTTTGTCCTTCTATAATAATTTTAATAATAATTGTTATTCTTACTAATATATCTCACTAATTTTAAGACATTCAATCAGCATGACATGCCTTCTTTCTGCTGCATTGTATCTTCTGCGCCTGTCAGTTCTTCAGATTCAAAATATTCAAACCCAACTACCCTTAACGTCACTTCGTCTTTGCCTTCTCAAATAGAAGCACGCAAGTCAAACTTACTTTTTCAGCTTCTCAAATAGAAGCAAGTAATAGTTCTTCTCACGCTTCTTAAGTAGAAGCAGTTTTCAAGTGTAACTTATTTTATTAAATAGTTAACTATAGTAAATTCAGTGTCTGTGCATCTAATATGTAAGTATCTGAAATTATTCTTTCATACAAAAGAAAATGATGAATTCGGGGAAATGAAATACCCGACGCGGACCAAAACTGACAACAGTAGCGTCTGACCCAGAGTGGGCGGCTGCAAACAGCGTTTGACCCAGAGTGGGCGGCTGAACAATAGGTCCTCCAAAAGGGGGTTGTGGCGTTAGGCGATAGCAACCTAGCACACTTAAAAAAATCCAAGGGCTAACGAACAATTGGCAGAAATGAAAAATTTTAAAATTAATCCCCGGGTGGCAATCCACACCTCCGAAGGAGGGAGCCCCATCGGATACGGGGGGGGGGGCACTTCTGCTTTGAGTTCAACAAACCCGGCTTCGAAACTCAACCGAAGACAAAGACAGAGAAAACTAAGAATCGGCACATGGAATGTGCAGGGCTGGAGAACAAAAGCCAGTGAAGTAACATCAGAATTCGAAAAGATGAATCTCGATATCCTCGTCACAACGGAAACAAAAAAGAAAGGAAACGGCACGGAAAGAATAGGGGAACTAATCCATTGTTGGAGCGGAGTAGAAAAGAAAGACCGCGCAAAAGCTGGAGTTGGAATTCTACTAAAGAAAAAATGAAAAAAATCTATAGACGATTGGGAACCCATAAACGAGAGAATTGCCAAACTGAAAATCAAGATGTATGGCAGAGAAATTATAATACTAGCAACATACGGTCCAACGGAAGACAGTCCAGCCAATGAGAAAGAACGATTTATCGGGGGGATCTAAATGGAAGAGTCGGAAGAAAAGACAATGACAGAACAGTTGGTCCATTTGGAGAAGACACAATTAACGACAACGGAGAAAGATTGGTAGAACTATGTGAAGTAAATGATTTGAAAATTATGAACGGATTCTACAAACACAAAAATATACATAAGTACACATGGACTCAAGAGACAAGAAAACTAAGATCCATTATTGACTACATTATCATGAACCACAAAAGCTCCATCAAAGTGAAAGACACCAGAGTGAAAAGAGGGGCAGAGTGTGGAACAGATCACAAACTTGTGGTGGCATGGATGGAATTCCCCTATATCTGGACAAAACAAAAACATACATCGATTGTTACAACGGGAACGACAATAAACGAAAAGAGGCTCAAATTACATCTATTGCAGGAAGAATCAATAAAAGATTTATACAAAAGAAGACTAGACCAAAAACTAGAAGAGTTCAGATATGACACGTTAGATGAAATGCATGAACACATAAAAACCTGCCTGATTTCAGCGGCCTTAGAAGCTCTTGGAGAAGACGACCAAAGGAACACCCATCAGAATATCAAATTAAGGGAAGACACATTAAAATGCATAAAAGAAAAGAAAAAACTACATATAAAATACCTAAAGACCAAAAAACAGGAAGACTTAGACCTATATAGAGCGAAAAACAGAGAGGTAAAGAAAAGAGTAACAAATTAAAAGAACGAACGATGGGAACAAGCATGCACAGAGATAGAACGACATATCGGAGGAACGAGAAATTCAGAATGATGGCGAATATTAAAAGCACTTCAACGAAATAAGACAGAGAAAACCCAGATCGACAAAATTAGTGAAAACGAGTGGCACGAATACTACGTAGAACTACTTACAGAAAACCGTCCCCAATTTCAGGAAGAGAATATAGAACATGCAGGAAATGGGGCATACGACCAGATAGAAATAAGCCTGGCAGAAGTTAAGAGAGCAATCAAGACATTGAAGAACAAAAAAGCCAAAGGACCCGGAGGAATACCAAACGAACTAATTAAAAACGGAACGGAAAAGTTATTCCGCATGCTACACAGAATGTTCGAAAGAGGACTAAATGGAGAAGAAATACCTGCGGAATGGACACAAGCATACATCACATCCATACATAAGAAAGGAAACAGGAAAAAATGTGAAAACTATAGAGGAATTAGTATAATATCGTCGGTAGGTAGACTTTACAGGAAAATTATTAAAGAAAAACTAGAAACTGAAATAATAGGAAAAATTGGAGAAGACCAAGCAGGGTTCACAGTAGGAAAATCATGCCTAGATCATACGTACACATTAGAACAACTGATAGAGAAGAAAATGGCAAAAGGTAGACCGGTCCATCTGGCCTTTGTTGATTTAAAGAAAGCATATGACTCAATACCTAGAGTCAAATTATGGGAAGCAATGAATGATCTCGGAATCCGACAAACACTAATAAAAGCAGTTAAAGCACTATACAAAGAAAACAAAGTAGCTATTAAATGTGGAAATAAAGCCTACAATCCATTTAAGACGACAAAAGGACTTCTACAAGGCTGTGCTACGTCCCCTACTCTGTTTAAAATATTCTTGGAAAACACACTCAAACCATGGAGGAGAAAGTGCGAAGGAATGGGCATACCAGTAAGAGACGAATACCTATACACCTTAAGTTTTGCCGACGATCAAGTAGTCATCGCACAAGATGAAGAAGATCTCAGCTTTATGCTCAGAAAACTAGAAGAAGAATATAAAAACAACGGAATGGAAATAAACTTAGAGAAAACCGAATACCTAACAACAGAAAACAAGGATATGAGAAACCTAGAGATAGACGAGGGAAGACAAATAAATGGAACAGATAAATTCAAGTATTTAGGAACCATAATATCGAACCAGGGAACAACAGAAGAAGATATCAACAACAGACTGAGACAAACAAGAAACTGTATAAGACAACTAAACTCAGTGTTGTGGGATAAGAACATTACGATAAAGACAAAAAAGAGAATATATAACACCCTGACAAGAAGTATCCTGACATATGGGTCCGAAAACTGGACAATAAACAAGAGAAATAGAGGTAGAATAAGAGCAGTAGAAATGGAGTTCCTGAGGAGAAGCTGTAGACTTACAAAAAGAGACAGAATTGAAAACGCAGAGATTAAGCGGAGAATCGGAGTGCAATCAGACATAATCGACTATATAGAGGAGAAGAGACTATCCTGGTACGGCCACGTCAGAAGAGCGGACAGAGGACGCTGGATAAACAAAATCACAGAATGGAGCCCTATTGGAAGAAGAAAGAGGGGAAGACCCCGAAGGTCATTCAGAGATGAAATCGACGAGGCTATGGAGAAAAGAACCCTGCGCGATGGAGACTGGAATGACAGGGAAAATTGGAGAAAACGGTTGAGTGAAGGAAGACAGTGAAAACTGTGGAAATCCTTAGTAGTAGTAGTAGTACAAAAGAAAATCGACAGTTTATGTGCCAACATTTCATAAATGCCAGTCCGACAAATTACAGGGTTGCCGGATATTCAACAAACTATAAACTTTCTTGTTCTATAAATCACATGTATTTAGCTTTAAGAATAATTAATATAAATAAATGTGCGATTTAAGAACATTTTATATGCACATTTATGTTTTTATTATTATTAAAAAGGGTGATTTGTTGGCAATCCCGATACTACTATTTATTCATGTAAATAATACAATAAAAATATTTATAGCTTAATTCTTATTTTAATTATTCTACTTTTAACTTTACTATCCACTATATTATTACTAATCCGCAATATTGCGACCTACTGGTCGCTGGTCCTTCGAGGTTTTATTTATTTTTTATCTACCAAATGTAGGAAGGTGGGACTATAATTTTTCAAATATTTACTTTTAAATCATCGAACCAGCTACCTCATCCTTTTTATTACAGGAGTTGTTACATATATTAACCAAAAATTCGAATCCGAAGCATTATTAATCAATAGTAAATTAGAAGTAGTAGAAGTATCAGTGTCCTTTCCACACAAAATAAATATCTGTAATATATATATTCCACCTGACTTACCAATCGCAGAAGCAGATATTTCAGATGTATTAAATCAAATTCCCACTCCCATAATAATTGTTGGTGAAAAAATTTAGAAAACATAATTAGTTTAAAAAACCTAAACTTGCTAAATGATGGACAATTAACACGATATAATACTCATACAGGTACCTCATCAGCTATCGACTTGTCAATATGTGATCCTGTACTGTCACCAAAGTTTTCATGGGATGTAATCCCGTTTTTATATGGAAGTGATCATTATCCTATCAAAATTTCTTTCAATAATAATTATAAAGATAATAATACAACCCCAATTCCAAAATGGAATCTAAAGAAAGCCGATTGGTATTTGTTCAAAAAGTATATCCAACAGAACTGCCTTACCTTAAAAGAAGTCACCGGAAATCATCACATAGATGAACTTCTAAATTCGTTTTTATCTCTAAACCATCTTGCCGGTAAAAGACATATAGGTAAAACACAAACTCTACATAAAAGAAATCCATTGCCATGGTGGAGTGTACTGACATAATAAAAAAATATAAAAAATCGTTTAACAAATTAAAACGTCACAAAACACCTGAAAATACCATAGAATATAAGAAATAGATAGTAACCTCTAATACCGACATAGCAGAACTATTAGCAAAACAATTTGAAATGAACTCCAGCAATAACAACTTTTCTAAAGATTTTATCAATACTAAGATGATTTCGGAAAATCAATTAATAGATTTTGATTGAATTGAAGATAATCCCCTTAATATAACATTTACAATGGAAGAGCTTAATCACTCTTAAAATACCAGCAAAAAATCGGCACCGGGACCAGACGATATTACTGCTAGTTTCTTACAAAATCTACCAGATAACGGAAAAAAATATATTCTTAACCTATACAACAGATTTTGGACAAACAATGGGTTTCCCACAAAATGGACGCAGGCGATAATAATACCATTACTTAAACCAAATAAATCACGAACTGAACCCAATTCATATAGGCCAATTTCTCTTACCAATACAATGTGCAAAATCTCAGAAAAAATGGTGAATTATAGACTAAGATGGTTTTTGGAAATTAATAAATTAATGATCAATGAACAAAGCGGCTTTCGCAGGCACAGACCGACCATAGATAATTTATTCGACCTTGAGTCCGAAATACTTGAATCATATGCAATTGGCAGGAATGTCTTGCTTTCTTTTTCGATATACCAAAATTGTTTGACATGGCTTGGAGATACGAAATTCTTAACACACTTAGTCAAAAGGGTGTCAAAGGTAATATGATATATTTTTTTCATAATTTTCCTAATAAGAGATAATTTAAAGTTAAGATAAATAGTACAATATCCAGCACTAAAGATCAAACAAATGGAACAACTTAAAGATCCGGTATTAGTTCAACACTATTTTTAGTAGCGATAAACAAACTCTTTCCAAAACTTGTTAAGGCGAGATTATACGCTGATGATTTGGTTATATATTCAAGAGGAAAAAATATTCTTTCTATACAGAAAAACTTACAATGTGCAATAAATCACCTTGAAAACTAGTCAAAACCTGTGGGATTGCAATTTTCTTCAACCAAAACCAAATATATAATAAGAGATAATTTAAAGTTAAGATAAATAGTACAATATCCAGCAATAAAGATCAAACAAATGGAACAACTTAAAGATCCGGTATTAGTTCAACACTATTTTTAGTAGCGATAAACAAACTCTTTCCAAAACTTGTTAAGGCGAGATTATACGCTGATGATTTGCTTATATATTCAAGAGGAAAAAATATTCTTTCTATACAGAAAAACTTACAATGTGCAATAAATTACCTTGAAAACTAGTCAAAACCTGTGGGATTGCAATTTTCTTCAACCAAAACCAAATGTATTTTATTAAAAAAAAAAATTCTACAAATCCAGATCTTCAGTTATATGGAAATACTAGTACTAGCACAATCAAAACTCGATTATGGATCAGTTGTATACTCATCTGCAAAGGAGACTCTTTTTGCGCAACTCGAAGTCATACAAAATACAGCATTAAGAATAGTTACAGGAGCATTTACAGGAGCCCCATTAAAAGTCTACAATGTTTAACCGGGGAACCACCTTTAGATTTTAGAAGAATGTACTTATCATTAACATACGCATCATCCATATGTGCGATACAATCGCATCCCACTCTCCGTTATACTATCGCTGAACGTTTCAAAGAAACTTATATATAATAATATATATATATATATATATATATATATATATATATATATATATATATATATATATATATATCATCGAGAAAAGGAGTACGACTGTCAATCCAATATAAACTAAGGAACACTCGAAGTGTGGTGGGTTTTTTCGGTCAAAGTGGAGAAATAAAAGACAAAGAAGGTGGCTACTTCATCTATTTATTAAAAACGTTTCGCTTCTTAATCAAGAAGCATCATCAGTTCATCTAAAAAGAACAATATGAAAAACCATCCATGTAAAGTTATTATAAGTTCGTTACCTCAAAAACATATGTAGCAGTCAAAGATATAAAACGTGTAAAGAAGCTTATGATACTGGACATTAAATATTATTTTGTATAGACAATTAATTGAACTGAATACAGTTTACAAATTAACTCAACTTAGCACAGCAAAAGACGTGTGGTAATGGTACATGTATATGTACCTATGTGTTCCTTAGTTTATATATATATATATATATATATATATATATATATATATATATATATATATATAATCTATCTATCTATATATATATATATATATATATATATATATATATATATTGACATTTGTCTTTTTTTTTGTTTTTTTTTGTTATTACATCTTCTGGTCATGTGAACAAATTGGTTTTTGCCCGTCAATAAAATACTTGAGTTACCATGAATGATAACTTTTCGTCCTATTGTAGTAAAGTTATGAAACGAGTTTACACTCGGATCGTCTGCATAAGAAACGGTCCAAAAACCGAAAGACAAACAGTTGATCATTTTTAAAGATACTTAAATACTATTACAACTATTTAATTTTTTTAAGATTTTTTGATATTTTTTCTTCTACAACTTGTTTTTGTCTTCTGTTTTTGTTAAATTATAGTTGTTTTTAGAAACTTCATAATCATCAATATTCCGCCTGGACTATAATGTAGAAAACACGAAATTTTTCCTTGAACCATGTGAGATTACGGTTGTCTTGTTGTATACTACAAGATGGAAACCGAATGCAGGCATTCTTTGCTGAATTCGCTTTAAACTGAACGATATTACGTCTCTTTTTACTCAAGTAGAACATTTATGACAGATGTATGTTTTTCAAAATGTGCAATTTCAGTTTCTGCCAATTTCCTTCCGCAGATTTGGTTTTTGATTTTAACAGAAATTGACGTCGGGGAAGAAATTGATAAGTTGGTTTGAGATAAAGATACATATATAAAATAGGACGGCATTTTTATATAGCCTTTGATGGACTCAGAAAAAGGATTACAATATATTAAAAACATATAATTTAAGCCCATTATTTCTTGTTGCATAAGTTTTTGTTTCTCCCTTTTCTATAATGATGATTATGTTATTTCTCATTAAGAGAATTGAATAAACGCTTGAAAATCGAAGCGTTAACATCGTTTAACTTAAACAAGGCGAAAAGCTCGAGTTCGTTCGGAAAAAAATACCCATGAGATTTTTTGGCATACTCACTTTTATAAGGTACTCCAAATAATAAGGTTCAAAAGATCTCCCTGGCGAAAAGTTGTTTAAATTTTTTTAAACATTTTTTTTAAACAAATTGTAAAAATCAATTTTTTCGGCTCGTACAATTTTTTTTTATTTATTTGGATCAATCTGAACAAAATAATTATTCTGTTGTAGTTTATTGTAACGTTAATCGTTTTCGAGTTATAAATAATTTATAACTGAGAAAAACGTAAAATTACGATTTTCAAACACAAGTAAAAAACATTATTTTTAAATTAAGAACCTAAATTCCTATTCAAATCTTGTTTTATCATTTTCTGAAAGTGTATTTTTGACATATTTTATTTCAAAACCTTCTTTTTTAATCGTAAAGAGAACACATTCTCTAAGATAAGCAAGGTTTTTTTGGTACTTCCTCTAATACCAATTTTCTTCTACTTAAATTACTATTACTTTCATCTTCATATTCATCTAAATTACCTGTAAGTTTTAAATTCTTATCGTCCTTGATTTGGTTATTTTATACTGTTTAATAAATATTTAAACAGCTCCAAATACTAATGAATTTACTTACAGAAGAACGGGTTTGGAAATTAATACCATAAAAGCAAAAACATTAGTTATATTATAACGTTATTATTAAAACGGTATTATCTGAAAACCTGTCAGATAATTTGTAATTAACCATATAATTGTTTAAATGATTGTATCTTATAAACTGTTAAAGATATTTAATTTTACCAAAATGAAAATTGTTCGTTATGAAACAATGAACAAAATGGAGTTTGGATAACTTTGATAGGATTATTAGAACCAGAGTTATTAGAAATGTTGTTAAAAAATTTACTAAAGAGGGTAACTAATTTGTTGATAAGAAATTTAAACAAAATCAATATATATATATATATATATATATATATATATATATATATATATATATATATATATATATATATATATATATATAAACTCTTTTATTTCCTGGGTTTGTCGGTATGATGTAAATAAAAACTATTTAACTTTTGCTTAAACATTTCGGCAAATTTGCCATTTTAAATAAGTACTTTATTTTATTTTATAAACATTACATTTTACAATTAAATTTCATGTTTACACTTTAAAAAAAAAGTTTAACATAGATTAAAAACTTAGCATCTGACATTGACATTTGACATCTGGCAGGTATCTTAAAATAGGATTGGTTCTAGGTCGTACTTTAAATATCTGCCATAGTGCATTTAAAACAAAACTTAACTTGTTAAATTATGATACATATTGGAAAGATCTTTGATGTCAGTCTTATTATTAATGGAATTTGGATCTTTTTTTTATGTGAATCATCTCTAATATGTATCTTTTGTTGCCATTTTGTACTTTTTCCAAAATCTGTACATTTTAAAATCAAAAGAATGGCTATTTTCTAGAGAATGTTTGGCTAGGGCTGTTGTATTTAATGGATTGGTTTGTACACTATGTTTGTGTGCAACAATTCTTCTATCTAGGTATTAGTGTTTGTCCAATATATGTTGAATTACAGTCTTTACAATTTATTTTATAAATAACGTTTGATTGGTGGTCTTTGTTATTTTGAAAAATATTTTACAGATGTTTTTGATGATTTAAGTCCAACATTAATATTATAATTTGCCAACAGTTTTAACATTTATTCAAAAAATCCATTAATGTATGGTAAGGATATATAGGATTTGTTAGAGTTGGTGACATTATTATTATTGCTAGATATGGTTTATTTTTATTCTGGTTTAGTACCATAATTGAATTGATTTTTATTAATATAATTTCTTTTATTAATTAAACGGTTGTAAAATTCTGGTGGATAATTATTTTTTTCTAAAATATCTTTAACTTATCTGAAATTTGCGGAATGGTATTGTGGACTAGATAGTTCAATTGCTCTGTCACTAAGACTGAACACAACATCTCTTTTATTGGCTATGGGTGCGTTGGTATTAAGATTTAGATATCTTCCGTACCAAACATCTTTTGTAAACCAGTTTGTTTTTGTATTTGGTTATTTTAATAAATATGATATTATAAATATATTTGAGTGCACCATCTTTGTAGGCAACCAAATATACACTGGAGTGGGTTTGGTTGTAGAAACTTTTGTAAATAATTAATTATAAATAATATAATTTGTAAATACTTGATTTAAAGTAGTGTTATTTAGAATAGGGTTATTTATTAATTTAAGATGTAATTTATATATAAGTTTATATTCTGATCTGAAAAGCCTAAAGTTACATAAATTCTCGATATAATTTTAGTTAGAATAGTAGTTTTCTAGATACAATAGTAAAGAATTATCTAGAACTCTAAAACAAGATGTCAATAGAAAGAATTTAACCTTTGTTCGCAGTAGAATCTTGGCGAACATTGTAATGTCTATGAAATAGAAGGATTCGAATATATTTTCTTTCAAGAATATTCGTGAACATTAAAATCATATAAATACGATGTGATTTGGATTCAAAATGGTCAGTAAGTTCAGTATAGAGGGCAGTATGTTCAATATAGTCAGTTAGTATAGTTCAGTCGTTCAGTCAAGATACTCAGTTATCAGTGATCCAGTATATTAGATGAAGATTAAGAAATAGAATTAAGAGGGTATTAATTGAAGATTAAAAATTATATTATGTATATGGTGATTGGAGATTGGAAAGAGAGTATTAATTGAAGATTAAAAATTATATTATGTATATGGTGATTGGAGATTGGAAGAGAGTATTAGTTGAAGATTAAAATTATATAATGTATATGGTGAGTGGAGATTGGAAGAGAGTATTAGATTATGAGAAAGAAGAATTAACAAAAAGCAAATAAAAAAAAGAAGAAAGAAGAATATTTACCGACTATAAGATTATAAATGCTAGTAAGAAGAAAAATATTTTTAAATGGTGAAAGCTGATAATTAAAACATTGTGGTGTATTTGGCAATGCAAGTTTACAAAAAGAAGGATAACCGAGCCTGACAACGAAGACATTGAGTGGTGATTAAAATCTTTATTTTGGAAAACAGTTTCATTTAGGCATTCAGTGACAGAAAGGTTCCAAATTTTGTTAATATAATTTAATTAGTGTCATAAGAATTTCAATTTAAAGGTAGATTATTTCAAATTTACATTCTTTATATTAGATATATTTATGTGTTTCATAATAATTATAATAAAGATAATTTAAAAAAGTGCTTACAAACTAATTCTTTGAGAACCGTGATAAAAACCCTATATATATGTTATTTAAAAACAATCATTGCTCATAAAACTATACACAAACAAAACATCATAACAATATATATATATATATATATATATATATATATATATATATATATATATATATATATATATATATATGTATATATATATATATATATATATATACATATATATATACAGATATATACAAATATATTTACTATTTAAATGGGAATAAGCCACGATTAAAGGTTAAAATACGTTTATTGACGTTTCAATTTCCACTTCGGAAATCGTTCTCATATCATAACAATATATATATATATATATATATATATATATATATATATATACATATATATATATATATATATATACATATATATATATATATATATACATATATATATATATATATACATATATATATATATATATATATATATATATATATATACATATATGTATACACATATATACAAATATAATTACTATTTAAATGGGAATAAGCCACGATTAAAGGTTAAAATACGTTTATTGACGTTTCAATTTCCACTTCGGAAATCGTTCTCGAAGTGGAAATTGAAACGTCAATAAACGTATTTTAACCTTTAATTGTGGCTTATTCCCATTTAAATAATAATTAATTTAAAATGACACAAGAAAATAGCTTCAGAACAATATACAAATATATATATTTGTATATATATATATATATATATATATATATATATATATATATATATATATATATATATATAATATATATTATGCTGTCTAGGAGAGATATTAGCATGTTGTGACTGGTTGTACTGCACTTGCTTATGCCAATTAACAAATAAATACAACGAATATAAAAGCTATTATTTGCAATAAAACAATAACTAAACATTTTTCTAAGCGATTGTTGGAGATCAAATCGTTACCCTTTGCTATTTTACCAATTGCTTTGATCCGTTTATGAAAAAGGTTAACCAGGATCTATTTCACTGAGCACATATTTTTTAGGCCCACCTAGGTACGAAAAGGCCATATATAATTGAATCCATCCAAACTCGCTACCCTTTTTTCATCTATTCAGCAAGGGGCTTTTTGAAAAACGGACCAGGGAACATTTCATCTAACTGATATTTTTTGCTGGCTATATTCCGGCCTATCTCGTAACTCCTAACAATGGGGAGTTTGTATAAATGATATACGAAGATAATAAAAAAAAGTTAGAGCTCTTTCAACTTCGGCAAAAAAGCAAAGCGCGAAAAGACTATATCCAATTGTATTCATCCGGTGAGTTTGTTGCAGGAAAGTGGAGCGCTGTCTGGCTGCCTCTCGCGTTTTCATTCGAAATATGTGAGTGTATTATGGTGGTAGCTACACTGAGAAAACGAGAACAAGCATAAAGCTATACTAAGTTGTCACTCAACCCAATTACTTTTTTCCTATTTCTCTATCTTACAGAATCCGTAATTATAAGTAGCAAATATATCTTGTAGTATTGTCTGTTATACTTTACTCTTTTTGGGAATATAAAAGAAATTCAGAAAGAACTGTCTTTAAACTTTATGCTTAATTCAACTATCTTTTTGTTATTTACATTATTGGTACAAATATGTTAAAGAAGACATTATAAGCATTATCATTGTTATATGAACCAGATAGTACAAAAAGTATACAAAAAAGAAGAAGATTTTGCTTATAATACAGAAAACTAATGTAAAAAATAATTAACGAAATAATTCTGCCAAAGGTTTAATATTAACATAACTAAAAATAAAAAATCTGAAAACAGGATAAAATATCTCGAGAAATGCTAAACGAATTCAATTTTTTCTCTGTGTTCAATTCAACACATACGCAAATTTTTTTATTTCAAGATATTTACTTAGTTAAAATTCTTTGCCAACTTTTAAAACTTCTTTAAATATCATCTTAACTTTGGGCTTTTATTTGACAGGTATACTGTCAAAAATTCATTAATGAAATATCGTTCTAAAGAATACCAAGCGTACTGGTTATATGGTAACAAGCCTAATATTAAACGAAAGGAAAGCCATAAAAATTTAGATTCTAAAGGTAAAGGGGCCACAACGTTAACTTACCTATTATTACTGTCTATTAATGCTATATCCAAATCCGTCATCAGTTTTTTTTTACAGTTTTGGCTGCACTAATCCCTAACTGGGTGGATATACAGAACCCACTAAAGGGAATAAAGCTTTTTTTACATTTAAATTTTTCTATTGGATCAATATAGAAGTCAAAAACAATAACAAAAAAAGTCTGTCAACATAGGAGGAAGCAAAACCAAAGAAAAAAAATAAATAAAGTAGAAAAAACCTAGTAAAACATGACATTCAATCGTAGGTAAACATGTTGACTAATAAAAGAAAGAGACTAACCTTCACAAATATAAAAATATACACCTTAATTTCTGAATTACTATGAATAAAAAAAAATGATCTAAGAACTTTAAAAAGGTCGTGAAAATATACACTAGGAACAGGTTGTATACTAGGATATGGTTGTGGAAGTACCAGGATTTGGTTAAGAATATTAACAGAAGAAATTACTTAAAAGAAAATACTAAAATAAGTAACGTAACATATCAAGGACATGAACATCATTTTTATAGTTCAAAATAAGATAGTCATAAAAGATTACAATTTAATGCAATATTGAGAATAAATTAAATTTACAACCGAATGTCGAGATGTTGTTAAGTTAATTATCAGATAGCTGGATTTATAATAAGTGCATAGTAAAAGTGATTTCAAATATTTTAAGATACAGAACGATAAAGTAAATAGGAGGAGGTCTTTGTCAAAATATGGATGTTATGTGCTAAGTAGATAGATAAATTCTTAAATTAAAATTGGTATTATGTAGTCAAATAATCTATTATCCTCCAATAAAATGGTCCAACAATATAATCAGAAAGGCTCCTAAACATGTATACAATACAATTTTTACTTGTACCTATGTATTATATGTTTTTTAACCCAGTAGTACCCGACGTATCCCTATGAACATGTAATGTTTTTTTGTTGTTCACAACGAAATTTACAGATAAAATGAATTGTGAGACCAACCTTACATGTCTTCTTGTCCGGTCATGTCACGCTACACGCTCCAACTCTTCTCTCGTCCATTTTAGATTTAGTACCTACTTATGCGACTCGCGAGAAAAGATCATTGGGCCTTGGGATTGGATAGATAACACAGAGTAAGAATTTTTTTCAAGTGGATATTTTATTTTCTTATTCAAACCCTTCGATATATTATCCTAAATAAATTATATATGTTATAAGTAATATAAAATGATTTTTTTTAGTTTTAAGTTTACGTTCTTAGATCTAAAAGACACCCTAAGCAGTATCGAAACTAGACCAACCTAAATATTTTTTTCGTTTCGGTTTATTGTTTGCATACATTTCTCGGAAATCACCGTTGCGAAGAATCTTCTCTCGATCTTCTGCCACATGGGAGTCCATTCGCCAATGTTTTTAAATAAGAAACATGTTTTCTTCCTACACCTCTACAGCATTTTTTTGCCTTTAAAGATCAGTTGTAGTATTCTACATCAATTTCTTTTTACTAGATGTCCTAGCTAAGAAATTTTTCTGTGTTTAATATTCTTAAGCAATTTTTTATTTTTATTGACCCTCCTTAGTATTTCGTCATTCGTTTTTCTTACTGTTCAGGGCATCTTTCGTATTCGTCTATGAATCTACATTTCCAATGCTTTAACTCTGTTCATGCTTGATACCTTTTTAGTGTCCACACTTCTGCTCCATACTAAAGTACAGACCAAATATAGTACTTAACCATTTTATGTCTTAGTTCTAAACTGAGATGGTTATTGCAAAAAATGTCTTCATTTTCATAAAAGTAGTTTTAGTCATTGCTATTCTGCGTTTTATGTCGATATCTGGATCTAGTTAATCTAGATAAGTTATCATAGTTCCCAAATCTGTAATTTTATGAACTTTTTCAACTTAAACTCCATATAATTGAAGCTCTATATCTGAATGTGGATTATGACTAAAGAAAAAAATTTGGTTTTGTTTTAGTTTATTTTAATGCCCATTTCCTCTCCTAATTTGTTATTACAATCAAGCAGAATTTATTTGGAGACCTGCAATATTTTCTGACAGAATTATTGTATCGTCTGCGAATCTAATTACATTAAGTAGTTCCGCGTTGATGTTTATTCCATATGACTGTATGGTAAGTGCCTTTTTAAATCACTGGTTTGAGTAAACTTTGAACAATGTTGGGCACAAAATGCAACCTTGTCTGACTTGTCGTAGTATGGGCAAAATAATATACTAAGAAAATTGTCTTAGAAATAAATTAGTGTATCACGCGACGAAACTATTTTAAGTAGATTTTATGGTTCTTACACTGCCGTGACAACAACATACCAGATTTTACAGACAAGAGGTGGACATTAAATCCACTAATTGACCAAATAAAAATACAAAGTCTCCAACATTTAAAACCAAAATAAAGCATATGTTATGATTAAACAATGGTAAGGAACAAATTTATTAAGGACGAAATCCATGAGGAACCCAGTTACATATACCAATAGAAGTTTGGGAAACTTTCAGCCCCATTGATATAAATGATATGACGAATTGACCCTGAAATTTAAAAATTTAACTGTGAAACATAAACTTACTATGTTTTCTAAGAGAGAATATGTATACAGAAACAAGTACTATATGAAAAGATGAGATACCTAAGCCAAATTTATTTTCCAACAAAAAGGTCATGATCAAAACACCGACAGGACCGTTCGAACATTCAATTTGTCAAGAATAGAGTGTTTTAGTTGTTCGCTGGAAAGACAATTCAATTGTATCAATTGCGTCGAATACTTTTTGGAATCCCTTCTTACAAAGACTGTTAAAAGACTTTATAGTTGAAAAAGGTGGTCTAAGTTTCATGCCCATCTAGTTCTCCTAATCACAATGGGAAAATGAAAGGAGTAGACAGAATGGGCAAAACATAATTCTCCACTGAATTTTAATAAGAAGCTGTTAAGACTATTATCATCTGTTTTCATAAATTGTCGGTGCGTATATCGATGTCGCTTGATATATTAGAAAACAAAGTGGAGCCTCATAAGCCAGCTTAATATTAGGTGGAAACTGGTACAACTTTGTTTCAACAGATACAAAAGTGCACCAAAGGTGTTCATCAGTCCATCAGCAGGGTTATCGAATATACGACTCAATTAACTAAACCACTGTATTTAAAAAATGAAAACCAGAAAAAAAGAACATAAGTAGGGATAAAGAATTAAGCCGAAAAAAACAGCGATAAAAACAAAATGTACAAAATTCAACGTAGGAATATGCTTCCATTGTTTTAAGGAGTACCACACAGTTTTGTAATTCAAATAATTTTATATTGAATCAAAAAACAATATAATTACATTTTTACCGAACATATAAGCAAAACGATTATTACTAATAACTGTCAACTTGTTGTAATGTTTATCCAAAACAGCTTAGCGTCTCCATATGGTCACTAGGCCCAACGTAATCGCTAATAATTATATATTATTTATTATATTTTTCTAATTAATATAATAAATCAATTAAGATTGGTAGAGCTAAATTTTTTTGAGACAGAATAAATCGAATATATTATGTAATGTAATATGAATAAAATTACAAGTAACAAAGAAAAATAATTTGTTTAATCTGTATTTAGAGCAGAATTTTTTAGGTGAAAATCAAAATATCAAAGTAGTTTTAATCATAAATATGTTTTATTTCGATAAAAATAATAGTTGATTAAAACAGATAGAAAAAACTATTTTTTCAAATCCTATCTTTATTTATCTTGACTGATAATCTGACAGAAATAATTTTAACGTTTGTGTTTTAGTGTTTTATGCACATACGGTATGACTTCTTAGGTTTTTCAAGGTATTTCTTCATTTTTTACTTCATTTGATAATTTTTGGCTTCTGCGCTGTGTTCTTTGATCTGTTAAGTTGACATTTCTCACATTATCATACAGGATGTCCAGAAACTCTCCTGACAAACGAAGACCGGAGATTCCACAGATAATTTTAAGACAATTTAACCCAATTCACCTAGTCCGAAAATGCTTCCTAAGAGAGCTAGGGCTTTTTGAAGATGATAGCTTGTAATTCGTTTTTTTTTTTCTTCAATATCTTCAGAACGCTTCAAGTTAGAAAAACGAAAACTGGTACGATTACTCCGTTTTGGACAGGTCAACGGTTATTTTAACGCAGAACTTTTTTGTCTTAATCTTTTAAGTATTCCTAATGGTAGGTTATTGAATTTTCAGTTATTCTAGTACTAACAGGTACTCCTACCTTAAGTCGGTAGGATACACCGTTTTCTAGATTAATTTTTTTTACAATTTTTCGGCATGAAAGTTAAATTAACAGGTACCTTAATTAATTTTATAAATTATCTTTAGTTTTAATCAAAAATCAAATTAAAACAAAATTTTATTTAAAGGGCGTAATAGAGCGTAATAAAACTATTTATTACGATGGAACGAAACTAACACAAAAGAACAAGTGTCAAAAGAAGATAGTTACAAAACATGCTTGATATTGATGACCATTAGTCTCTATTCATTAAGTTTCCCTCTTGCTTAGAGAACGCCGAATTCGTGCAAAAATTTCAAAGTTATTTCTAAATACGTTGCAAGTATTTTGTATCCTTAGCTAGAGTTGTGCACGATTTTGTATCGCAATGAAATAAACAAATGCTTTTATGGATCCCCAAACACCTTGCTGGCCAAGCAACTGGGCTGCCACGTCAAATCCAATGTACATTCCTGCTAAAGTATTCCGGACAGCGGTCATGTAAAACCATAAGGTTTGGTGAGTATTTAAAGGCACATCATCTAACGAATCATAAAAAACATTTTGCAAGAAATATAAATAATCAGCACAATTTGAACCACTAGGCAATTCCACAATTAAGTAGATAATCGTGAACTACTCCTATTCAAACGTTTATGCTAAACATATGCTGCATCCATTATGCACATCAAAAATTCTATTTTTGTGAATGTAGCTTTTTCGCAAAACAAAATGTATCGGAAAAAATCTTCATTTTGATTTTTCTGATTTTGTAACCATCTAGCGAATTCTCCTCGAACAGGAAAATCTCCATGTAGCAGTGCGTGTACCTTTGTAAAATAAAAAGGATATGAATTTTTGTTGTGTAAGATATTTCCTATGGAAGATTTTGAAATTGTGGGATACATTGCAGATAGTCTTCGAACGCTAATTTCTGGATTTTTTCCAACTTCCATTAAAATAACATCTTTATGTGCTACTGTGAAATCATCATGCCCCTTCTTTCATTATTTTTTGGGACCACTGAACCCGTTTTTGTTAATCATTGATGAAGATCTGTCAATGTTGAGTAAGTAGGATCACGATTGGAACATTTTTCAGGGTATCTACGTTGTGCTGATCAAGCGTTACACCTCATTTCGCCATAAACTAAAGCATATCACCGTATTCCTCATTAGTAAAAACCATTTTGGTTGAATTGAAATTATTATATTTGAATGTCAAAACGTAAAAAAAACTAAAAGATAAACTTCACGAACTGACCACAATTTGACAATGAAAAACGTAAGTTATACTTCTGTTGGCAGGTCACGGCCAACTAGTGCAAAAAATATTAATTTAACTTTCATGACCAAAAAAACAAAAAATTTTTAAATCGATTTTTCTAGAAAACGGTATATCCTATCGACTTAGAGTAAGAGTACATTTTAGTACTAGAATAACTGAAAATATAATAATCTAGTATCAAAAATGCTTAAAAGGTAAAGACAAAAAAGTTATGCGTTAAAATAAACGTTGACCTACCCAAAACGGAGTTCTGATGCGTTCTGAAGGTATTAAAAAAACTAATTACAAGGCGCCAGTGTCAAAGAACTCTATATCCTTAGGAAGCATTTTCGGACTAGTTGAATTGCATTAAATCGTCTTAATTCACTTTAAACTGATTTTAAAAATTTTTATCGCTTTCCAAAAGTAACTAAAAACGTAAAAAACAAAAATCGTCGTCTGGTATTTACCGGAGTCGACAATCAACTTTTATTAGTGTACTCAAGCCGGAGTTTATTACTTCGAAATGCAGCCCCAGCTTCCCACCTCCCACTAATATGTAAAAGGCGTTCTTCACACAACCAAAAGCGGGAAATGTGCCTTTATGGCCGCGTTTATTGATATTACCAAAAAACGATTTGAATATTTTGGCACTGAAATTTTTATTGAGAAAGTTCGAAAGACACAGGGCTCCTAATCGGAGAGAAAAGTTAGTAATGGAAAGAATAAAGGGAGTAAAAGGTATTGAGAATAGTATAAAAATGAAGTTCTAACATTATCACCTTTTTTGAAGGGAAAATATTGAAATGTATAAGTGTATATATATATATATATATATATATATATATATATATATAAATATATATATACACTTATATACGCGTCAGAGGTGCGCCAAGCAATTAATTAGCTAATTAATTAATTAATTAAACCTATTTAAATGATGCAATTATGATTATTTTTACATAGCATAACAACTCTCCAGGATATCTTGAAAATTTATTTAGATGGTGTATTTAGTAATTTTAATTTTATCTTTGGCTGATAAAATGAATCATAACAATATATATATATATATATATATATATATATATATATATATATATATATATATATATATGTATATACGTATTTCTGACTATTAGTCATCTTCAGTACGGTGCAGCCAAGCTAGAAAAGAAGCATATTAACTTGGGAAAGTACCACTACAGGAGCAATGCTACCAATTTGTGACATTCGAGTCAGTAGACCCTGATGGTTTCCAGGGCAACAACTAACAATAACCACGGAGGAAGCTACAGCTACCTGGGGAAAGGATGCCAAACGTTGAAACGTTTAAAACAAATGGAAAAGGATAATGCGAGTGAATAATAAAAGTAAAATGTAATGACATGTCTCGCAAAAGAGAAAACTTAAAAACCATTGATATAACTTTTTTGGTTTTCTGTTCTGCGAGACATGCCATTACATTTTACTACTTTTATTATTCACTCGCATTATCTTTTCTCTCTATATATATATATATATATATATATATATATATATATATATATATATATATATTTAATATAACTTTTAACTTTATAAACGCTACATGCTTGTTATTTTTCTTTTAATAATTATTTTACTTCACTTTCTTTTAATTTTATTCATTTATTAACTTTGTCTTTTATTTTACTTTATTTATTCTAAAAATAGGTTGCTGTTCAACTGAGCCCTTCGATCAACTTTCTATTTACTAAATATTCTGTCATCTAAATTCCAATTTGCAGACCCTATTATGTTCTATGAGGTAATAGAACATATATAAATTTCTATGGTACATTTCATTCGAAAAAGTATACCTATCATTTGTCAACTCTGCTGTCATGTCATTTCAAATAAAGAGATGGATGATATTTATTAGTTTTTATATTGTCTCTTGCTTATTTAAGCTGGACTCTCTACTAAAAATTAAGTTTAAATTGTTAAAACTTCTCTGGGGTAAGTTAAATTTAATAGCTAATCTAAATAATATCTGTCTTTTTATAATTTCATTTTTTATAAATACATATCTAACCTCAACCTTCGTGTCTTCTTTTCAAACCATGTGCTGTTAGTATATTTAATATAATTTAACTAATTAATCTAATAATAAATATATTTATTTAATCTCTACAAATTTGCTATTTGTTATTTAATAATGTAATTATTTTTAATTTTAAGATGACAGGGAAATATTTTAAAACATATGGAGTTACTAACACAAGGTTAATTTTTCAAATTTTTTTTTCGACATGATTTTTGTCCACCTTTTTTGGTGAAGAATTTCACAGCACATGGTTGGCCATGCAAAATTAACTGCAACTCGCATTAACCTTTTTCTTGTTGTTTGAAATGTTCTAAACGTTTGGCATTCCTTTTCCTAGGTAGCTTAGCTTCCTCCGTGGATGTGTTAGTTGTTGCTCTGTAAACCTCAGAGTCTTCTAACATTATTGCTACAAATTGGTCGCATTGCTCCTGTAGTGATCCTTTCCTAAGTTAATATGCTGCCTTTCTAACTTGGCTGCAACCTTGACTTCCATCTTATACCACATTTTATTATATTTTTTTTTCCTTTCTTACGAACTATGCCGATATCTTTTACCTTTATTTTACTATCAACTCGCATTAACCTTTTTCCTAAATATATATATATATATATATATATATATATACTTATATATATATATATATATATATATATATATATATATATATATATATATTATTGTGATATTTAAAGTCTTGGTGCGCCAAGCAATAATTAGCTAATTAATTTTTTTGATTAATTAAAATTATTTAAATGATATGATTATGACTCTATCACAATTTTTAATTCTTTTATCTCAGGGTTAAATTCGTGCTTCAATATCTATGCTATTACATGTGAAAGGTAAGGTCCAGAGAATACCGGAATAATAAAAAACACATATGATCTAACACTATATATTGAAATAAAAATAATGAAATAATTCACACTCAAAAGTTTTCAATAAACAAATCTCATATAATGATTCTCAAAATTGTGTTCTACGTACGTGAACAATCAAAATTAATGGTACAAACAATATTAATTGAAATCTCAAAATCCCAAACTATTCTAACTCTCCTAATCAAAATATTTATATCCTTTCTAAATTAAGTGTAAAAATTGTGTTATCAATAAAAGAAAAAACTGCAGAAAACAAAAATATCTCTCTCTGATGATGAGTGGTCCAAATCCTTGTTCCTTGTAGACTATATTATCTCCTCTCAAACGCTCCCTATGTAATCAGCAATCTTACAACAGATTGTTGCAAGTATATCGTCCTTAATGATCGCCTTCAAAAGCACAAATCATTCAAATTATGATAGCCTTTCTCCTCTCGATAAACTGAATCTCTCGTTGGCCCGAGTGAAAAATGACTCTTGGAATATCTTCTCTTTACGATAAACTGAATCTTTCGTTGGCCTGAACAGTGACTCTTGGAATATAAGTAGAAAAATATGACTTACAATATTTTGTTGCTTCAGCTTCTGTCAGATACACTAACTCCACAAAAACTCACTAACATTCAACACTACTGCTTGCTACTTCTCGGAAATCGCCAGAGAACAATTACTGTTCGTCTTACAGACTTGGAAAACCAACTGATTATCCTTCCTCTCTCCTCAATCTCGCTAAACTTTTTCCTACATACTTATCCCACCTTTTTCAATCTCCGCCAATCAAAACTCGTCACAATTCCCCCATTTTTTCATTTCGATAACAAACAAATTTTTACCTATAATTATAAAATTTCCTAAAACTTATTTACAAATAATATTTTCTATAATTCTTAAAAACTAACAAAAACCTCTTTCTAAAATCTCTTCTATTTGTCTCTAATCACTGCATTAATGTATTTTGGAAAACCCCGTTCAATTGTCTTTGGATTTCACTTAAAATTATGCGGGTCACTCAAGTATAACAAAGAAATAATTTATGCAAAGCTTACATTTTGTTTAGTACAGGTAATCCAAGAATTTAATAACTTTCCTTCTTCGAAATGTTTGTTGGATATTATCCTACTTATCTGAATTATTTTAATGTTTTTGAACTTTGAAATATTTTTAAACAAACCAATATTTTTCTCGATTTTACATATCATAACAATATATTTATATTTGATTATGAGATAAATCCAAATTTTATTTAATTACAATAATTGAATGCCATCAATATTTTTAATATGATGATGATGATGTAAAATATATTGAATTATACGGCGTAACTTCAAATGAATTTTTATTGTATATAAAATGTTCCATTCTAAAAATAAATGCAAAATGCACCCTGTTTCAAACTGAGAAACAAATTATCCACTCAGAACACGAGAAAAAAAGGAGAAATAATAATAAACAACGGTTTTCAAGACAACTTCGTTATCTGGCTACCTGCTTTTCACAAATTAAAACTTTAAACTTTTCGGTATTCAAAGCTGTAAAAAAGTTACGGCTACATCAAAAAGTAGTTAGTTAACTCAGCCAAGTTGAATTTAGTTTCTGGAGTGGAAAGTTTTCGGGATTTTTCTTTTTAAAGACTTTGTTAAAATATATAATGACTTTATAGACGTATGTTCGGCGTTTTCAGGTTGTTTGAAAATATATTGTTTGATGTAAATGTCAAATATGAGAGAGCGACTAATAATTTTTTCGTCAAACGTTGGGGATATTGTTAGTATTTATAAAACATACTGCAAAAAACTCTGGTTATTTTCAAATTAGATTAAAGTAACAAAATCCAAAAAATCCTTTTTTATACATAAAACTTTCAAACTTTAAACTAGGTGAAAAGTGATTGTCTGCCAATATAGCGTCTTGGTTAGTTTTCAGTTTAACGAGATTGAAAATTCTGCGGTATGCCCTCAGAAAGTCCAGAGTTAGCGCGGCCAAAACCTAGATCGGGTGGTAATAGATCGTTGACATGGCAACAAAAAATAAGATTTTAGTTTGAACTTCTCGTCAAAGGTTTTTTAGATCAATTGTCAATATATATTTTAAAACGTTCTATTTAACGCAGAAAAACGAAGAACTGGGTCGGACTCTAAAGCATCTAAATTTGTAGGAAGAATAAATATTAGACTTTTTGATGTCCGTAGACATCAAAAATGTCTAAGGGACACAAAGTTTTTTTCTCATAATATATACATCAATTTTAATTTGATTTTAAAAAGTGACGTAAGTCTATGAGATAATCAAAGAAAAGTTAAGAAGTGCACTAATTTAATGTAAATTTTAAACATAAAAGTCAATATCAAACATAAAGATCTAACAAAAAATGTGTTTAATATTATGAATCCTTCAGCAGCCTTATTTACAGTTTAACAGTTCCTTGGCATTCTTAAAATTAAATGATCAATTTTGTCTTAAGGCAATAGAATCCATTCTTCTTTAAGAAGATCTTGAACCCATACATGCTCGATGGGATGAGGATCTGGCGTTTGTCCTGGTCACGGTAAAAGTGTATTATCATCATTATGAAACCAATCTCTTACTGTTTCTACAGTATATGACCTTGAATTATCCTGCATGTAACGCAAAACAGTACCTGCAGCAGTGGCAAATAAAAGAACAACAGGTTCTACGACACGAACAATATATTGAGATTGATTCAAAGTGCCTTCTACAAAATCCCGAACAAATCGATGATGAAAAATTATTCTAGCTACATCATAACTTGTAGACCACTATATAGACAAACACCATGTATATGCCTAAGTCTCTTATTTCGACCAGGTTCTCTCCAAAACCCCACTCTTCTTTAATTAGGATAGAGACAAAATCTTGCTTCATGCTTGAATAACTCAGAACTCCATTCTTGTAAGCCCCACTGCACATGTTCTTGTGCCCACCTTAATCTAAGTCCACGATTTCCATGACATACCATGGGAACCCATCTGGCGTGTAAATGGGTTCCTCAAGGATTATCGATTCCTCGAGGTTTGTTTACATACAGTAATATTGTGGGTATTTTCTAAGGTCACATAGAGTTCTCGTGCAGTTATATGCATATTTCGACGAGCTAATCCTACCACTTACCGATTCTGTCGAAGAGTAGTTTTACGTTGACGACCCCATGTTTTTCAGCGACATTACTAAGTTGTTCATATTGACGCCACAATCTCGAAATCATGCTCCTAGACACGTCTAAATGACGTACAACATTAGCTTCTTAAAGACGGTCCGATGGTCCATGACTATGGATGCATTTAAAAATCTTGCTTTAGCAAAATTTTAAAGTAAATATAGACTATCTTTAAAATTTGAAGCACTATTTCTATATAATTTAAAGCAATTAATCGTACGAAGTTGAGGCGCTGTCACTTTTGCCCTAATAAAACAGTGCAATTGACAGATTAATTTACATGGCATATCTTTATTTGAAGAGAACAAGTTTTTAAATCAAATGGATCGTATTACCAAAAAAAGCTTTTAATTTTTAATTGACAAAAGTGGAATAATAAAGGTGTCCATTACACACTTTTGATGTGTATATGTACTAGTGCCAAAGAGTTTTATTTTAGAATTTTTAAAACAACCAACGTGTACGTATTTGGACCAACCCATTATATCCGTAGAGCCTAGAGATCGTAGAACATTTGTTAATTTTGGGGAAATTTTACTGAAACATATGTTTGAATTACTGTTAATGACCGCGGAGATTTAAATGATGATGACGATGATTTTGAATAGGCACATGCGAAGCAAGATTTATAGAGAAAAAATCACCAGCGGTATGATTACAAATTTTCACAGCGCTATCGTTCAGGAATTCCTGTTCTTTAAATGTTTTAAATAACTGTTTCCTGTTTTAATATAACTCTATAGGTCTGTTACTGTAGTTAAACTATAAGAAAAGCAATATGTTTCTCATTTGCCATTAACCCGAGATCTTTCAAACTCAGCTGCGTTAAATATGTTTAGGAATAACATTATATCCATACCTTAAAGCTATTCAGCTGTGAATGTACTGCCTGTACAGCCTGACAATAGAATAAGACAGGGAAATTCCCTAAGTCCTCTATTGTTCAATGTTATTATGGATAAAATAATAAAGAAAGTAAGAACTAAAAAAGGATACCAAATGGGAGAAAAACTACTTAAAATAATCTGCTATGTAGACGACGAAATAAAACTCTTTCAAAGTGAAGATGGCTTACAACGTATGCTGCACAATTTAATATAACCGCCGAAAATTTAACATGTTCCCAAAAATAGACCAAATGCATGATTATAACAGCAAATCTACTAAGATGTAAATTGGAGCTGGTGTTGCCGAGAGGGGGCATTTGGGTCTGTAGGACCCATCGCCGGCTCTTCGGGCTTCTTCATATCCCCGGAATTGGATCGGGTATTCACCATCTTTGGTTTGTCGCTGGTAGAAAGGTTAAATACCACCGCTGTTATAAATAACAGTTCCAGTGACAAATATCTGTTATAGGTACCGGTTCCAAGGAACAGTTACAAAGTAACAGAGCAAAAATGGAAAACAGATAGGTAAAAATGATCTAAGTATTCCTTGACTTACGGAAGGAATAACTTAGTAAACAAGTAAATTAAATGGTATAAAAATATAATGCAAAGAAAAATGTTTCTAAGTGTTCCTTGACTTACGGAAGAAACAACTTAGGATAGAAATATAGATAAATGAAATATGTAAATGTGAGAGTAAAATATGGAAATATTTCTAAGTGTTTCTTGACTTACGGAAGAAACGACTTAGAGTGGAAAAATAAAATACTCAAAATATAAAACGAGAAATGCAAAAATGAAACTGATTATAGAAATATATCTAAGTGTTTCTTGACTTACGGAAGAAACAATTTACAACAGAAAATAAACAAGAGAATCAAATATAGTAAAATAAATGCACAAATATTTATAAGTGTTTCTGGACTTACGGAAGAAACAACTTAGCATAAAATAGCATAAATTGCATAAACTTAGCATAAAATAGAAAATGAAAGAAACAAATGTATTAAGTATTTTCTTAACTTAAGAAAGAAAATATCTTAGATAAAATATCGGAAATAATAATGCAACAACGATTATGAAAATATTTCTAAGAGTTCTTTGACTTACCGGAAAAAACTACTTAGACAAAGTACAAATCAAAATATAAAATAGAAAAAAGCAAGATAAATATTTCTAAGTGTTCTTAACTTACGGAAGAACAACTTAGACACAAAATACAAGAAAAATAACAATCAGTACATGAACAAATATAGATCAATGTAATATCCTAACCTGAAAAGGTCTGAATATACAATAATGCTAAAATAAAAAGGTATACAGAAAATCAGAAATAAAACAATAACTTAGTTGGAACAATAATAGCACCGACTAGGTCTACAGTAGAAGAGGCAAGCCCGACTGATCGATGAGAGAAAATCTACCTGCTTTTATGTAAAACAAATACTTTGTTTTACGTAGCGAAAGTGGAATTTCCCTGCATCGAATCAATTAGAAATTTGGATTTGGCCAAACTTGGAATTCCCAAGTATTTTGACCGATATCCAAATTCCTTGATGCGTCCGGCGCGGCTGTCAGCTTCCGGCTGACACGCCTCCGGAGGACACTGGAAGGTCGCATAAAAGAAAAAGTCGTGAAGTTTAAATATCTAGGCATCACATTATCTAGCTACAGAAAACTCGAAACAGAAGTGAAAGATCAAGTGAATAGAGCAAATGGAGCAGTAAGTTAATTGAATGAAACAATACAGAAAAATATCTGACTTGACTTATATCGGGCAGAGCTAGAAGTACAGATATACAACGTATATGCAAGGTGAAGAACATGAAACATTGGGTAAGAGATAGAGAAGTAGAATGGATGTATCATATAAGGCGAATAACAACAAACACAGCAGTAAAGATGCCAATAGGTGGTTCCCAATAGGATAAGGAAAGACCTCAAAAACGATGGAACGACAACTTACTTAAGGCAAACAGTCATGTCTATATAAAAAGAAGAAGCAGAAGATTAGTTTTATGGGTTACTTTAAAAAACAAAGTGTATGTAAATCTGTCGCAGAGTATCCAAGAACTGAAAGACAGAATTACAGAAGAAATAGCAATAATTTCTCCGGAAACGATTAGCAAAGTCGTAAATGATTTTTTATTCAGAATGAATTTCTATTTCCAAAGACAATGTGGTCATATTGAACACCATCCTTATTTTTTTTTTCTTTAGGTGCTTTCAGATTATACAGCAATATAATTACAAAATAAAAATAATTTTCCTAATTTCTAAGATTGTAAGATATGCATTTAAACATAGGCATATTATCCGTAGATCGCAGAAACTGTACACTTGGCAAGGTTTAAAATATAAAATTTCAAATCGCTGGTCCATCTAATATACATAACCAACACTTTTATACTATATCATACGGTGGGTAACAGATATCTGTATGTTTCCATATGTTACGCGAGCACTGTAAAACACTAGGTAAATATACGAAGAAAATTTGTAGAGATATTTTTACAGACAATGAGATTTAAAATTGTGTTTGACTCCTGTGACAAGTAAGTAGAATTTTGGGATGACTTTCCACATCTGCTATTTTCAACTTCTGCTAGCAGTTTCTTCCATTTATCTTGTTTAGTCTCGAAGCCGGGAAAAATTGGCTACAAGTAGCGTACAATAAAAAACAATGGAAAGGAAGACTTGAAGAGGCTTATGTTCAGATGTGGACGTGAATGGCTAGACGAAGAAGAAGAAGAAGAAGTCTCGAAGCCAATGTGTGTTCTTGGCATTGCGTTTACCACCTGCTATAAATTTACTACCTATCATATTCCAATATATGGAATATATTCACAAAAAACCAATATATTGGTTTATTGTGAATAAAATTTGTATCTTATTTCCAAAAAAAATCAGTGCTATGACTACCTGGTCAAAGGTCCATTTTTAATTGTAAAAAAATATTTGTTATAATATTTTTTATTTTTTTTTTTATATAGGTATTCCGCTGTTGCTAAAAAGACGTTACTAATGTTTTTAATGAAAATACTCAAAGTCTCCTCAGAAAAAAATTTAAAATCCGTAGTATTAAATCAGTAAAGAACAATCTTAAAAATTAATGTACCATCTAAAACGTTATGGTATGAACAGAGAGGAAAATTTTACCCCTACGGCATAATTTGTCAAAATAAGATGTGATAAATTTTAATTTAATAAATTCCACAGCAAATGTGACAGTTTGGATGACTGGGCAATTTCTTTGTTTGTCGCGGTTTCTTTTTATACGGAATTCTGGCATAAGATAGCTCAGGACAGGACTAAATTGGTTGTATGTTTAAATTTAACGTTTTATAAAAATATTAAATGCAGAATTTTAATCGATTTTTCATTCAGTTTAGATTTTCTATTAGTAAGAAAATTATTGAGAGAGAAACTACAAGAAGAATATACCAAGGCTGGCCTAGATATTAACCTCGCGAAAACAGAGTACCTATCTACAAGTGAAGAAGACATAGAAGATCTACAGATTGATGACAACGTAACAATCAAAGGAAAGGATAAATTCAAATACCTGGGGTTTATAATCACGAAAAAGGCAACACCAGAGGAAGAAATTACACAAAGATTAGGACAAACAAGAACAGCAATTCGACAACTTAACTCAGTATGGTGGGATAGACACCTAAATATGAAGACAAAAACACAGATTTATAAAACATTAGTGCGAAGTATTATGACATATGGGGCTGAAAATTGGATCATAAACAAGAAAAACAGCAGTAAGATAGTAGCAACAGAGTTGGAATGCCTGCCAAGATGCTGCAGAGTAACAAGAATGGATAGGAGAAGTAATGACGAAATAAAGCAAAGAACATCAATAGAAACATACATGGACATGTAAGAAGAACTAGCGACAGCAGATGGATGAAGAGAATAACCGAATGGACCCCCATAGGAAGGAGGAAAAGAGGACGACCCCGAAAATCCTGGAGGAACGAAGTAGACGACGCCATGAGTAAGAGAGGCCTAAACGATGGAGAATGGAACAACAGAGAGAGATGGAAACGGTTGAGCGAGGGAAGGCAGTGAATACTGTAGAATCCCTAATATATATATATATATATATATATATATATATATATATATATATATATATATATATATATATATATATATATATATATATATATATATATTATTGAGAGAACGAAGAGATATATACATTTAGGTACAACAATAAATGTCAAATGTGACCATTCTTTGGATATCAGATGTAGAATAGAAAACTGAAGATCGTCCTTTTGTAGGATGTCGCAGTTATGACCTTAATACAAGATGAAAGTTCAGCTACTTAAAACCTTTTTTGTTTTTCAGCGCCAGACTGCCTTTTGCCTCTACAAAAAATTAAGCCTTTTTAAATGTCTCTATACAGATGGATATTCAAAACTCCTTGTGGTCAATAAGGAAGGCTTATTAAAAATTTTAACACTAAAATAATATAACAATATCTAAACCATCTCATGCGAAATCACAACAGATGCAATGTTCTAAAGCTATTTTCTTGTGACGTTTCAATTAATTTACTTTATTTTTATTGGGAATTAATCACAATTTTATTTTAAAAGCCCTTAAAGTATGTAACATGGAACAGAAGAATGAGAGAAACACCAACATTAGAATAAAGAGAAGGAATCGGAGAAATAGTGAGAGATAGAGCCATAAATGGGGATAAATGCAGCGATTGAAAGAGGTGTAGATCGAATTGCGGGATGCGGCAGAACCAGAATAAAATTGCTTTAACTGCTCTATAACAAAATATGGCATTCCAAATACTGGCCTGACGACTGGACAACATCTAGAGTAACCGAAATATATAAAAAGGCAGCTTACGTAAATGCGACATTTATAGAACCATATTCCATATCTCACATACCAGCAAAATAATACATGTCATAAATGTGAGACTGAAAACTTTCCTCTAAAGAAAAATACTCCGAGAGTAAAGTAGATTTACCAAGGCAGAAGTACCGAGAACACTTCTGAACAAATAACAGAAAAATCTGGGAAATTCAATATTCCACTTTACATCGTTTTATAGATTATCGCAAAGCGTACGACAGGGTCATATAGCAACACTTATGGCAGATATTAGGAGAAGTAGGCGTACCATAACACTTAATTTCCTCATAACTGTACTATACGAACACATTACTGGAAAAGTGTGACGCGTAGCTGTGACACCAGACTCAGTAAAACACAAGTTTACTCTAAATAAAAATATATTCAAAATAAATAATAAAATAAAATTAATTACTAGGATGCTAGAAAAGTTGAAATAGCAGGACAATGTATTGGTCAGTATCCAAACATCAAGAAAACGGATGAGAATGACGTATAACAAAACCATTCAATATTTAGTCTAGGTTAGAGGTAACCAATGTATTGGTCAGTATCCAAACATCAAGAAAACGGATGAGAATGACGTATAACAAGACTAATCAATATTTAGTCTAGGTTAGAGGTAGCCGAAGCGATCACTGTTCATACGGACGAGAAATGGAAAGGGACCATTCAATACTTGTTTACCGACGGGTAGGATAATGTGGCCTTAGACAAATACTCCAAGACCCTGGTTAGGAGCTCTTACCAGATCAGTACTCTAGCTTGAACTTCCGGCGCGGTTGGTCTTTCGTCAATACCTAAAGGTCCAGGTTGGAGTTTTCTGCTAATATCTACGCTGTTTTTATCTTTGCCGGTGTCACATCTAAAGAGCTCATCGAATGGTAGTGGTAGGCAACGGTAGGAGTGCATGCGTATAGAGGTGGCAAGCCAGCGGCTAGAGCTGGCGATGCCATTGTTACAAAAGTTAAAGTGCTTGACACACTCTCATCATCACATCAATTCTATCCAGAACAAGGGGTAAGACCAGAATATAGACTGCCTCCACAATTATTTAATAAATATGAGGAGCATCATATGACAAGAGGGCTTAAATCATGGGAAAAGAGCATCTCAATAAATGGCTGAAAAATAAACAGCATACGTTTTGCAGATGATACAGCACTTCTTGCAAATAGTCAAGAAGGGTTATTTGATCTCATACCTGATTGAAAATAAAAGTCAAATATTTGGTCTGCAGTTTAACATATTAAAGACAAAGATCATGAAAGTGTATAGACCACATTACAATCAGCCCACGATTACATAACCACGATTGACCGTTGTGACCTCATACTTATATCTGGTATTATTAATCACAAACACAAGATCATTATAGGAAGAAATAAAACGTAGATGTGATCTAGCAAAAGTCGCCGTAGAAAAGATGGCCAAAATATGAAAGGACACTCTAAAAATGAGGTTGACCAACTGCTTAATATACTCAGTGACATTAGAAGTGTTACACCTAGAAAGAATAAATTCTTGAACTTAATTTTTTGGCAACAGAATAAAAGCATTTAAAACATGCTATTATAACAATGTTAATGTTTTATCTTTTCTACTTTTGGTAAAAATAAAGTTTTACCTTTAACTTTTTTTGTGAAGATACCGATTTGTAAAAACCGGTTTGTATAGAAATTTTTAGTTATTATTCCTCAGTCTAATTGTATTTAGTGTAAGAAAATGCCTCGAGTTCGAAGACATCAAAATTACCACTATGTAAGCGATTTTGACAGGGGCAGAATTATTGCGTATAGAGATATGGGTTTGTCGTATCGCGAAATAGGCCGTCGCGTAAATTGTACGGCAATGACGGTTATGCGTGGTTGTTGTGTGTGGACAAACTAAGGTAGAGAAACAAGAAGAAGACCTACTAGTCAACCGAGGCGTACCACAGAGAGTCAAGATAGGCGCTTTAGATTACTTGCTCTGCGAGACCGTTATGCTACTACGCGTCAAATTGCTGACCAATGGTTTGGAGTAGTAGGTAGACCTGTTAGTATGCGTACAATATATCGTCGCAATCGAGCCTTTGGACTGGTTACATTCCGTCCACGACTAGTGCTTCCTTTGACTGCGGATCACTGTCATCAACGTTTGAATTTGTGCAGAGAACGGCAGCATTGGGTGGCAGAATGGCGTAATGTAGCATTCAGCGGTGAATCAAGATGCTGTTTAGGAACGCATGATGGTAGTAGGATAGTAAGACGCCGCCGTGGAGAGCGACAAGATATCCGGTTTGCTGTTGAGAGACATGTACACAGGACAGTTGGAGTAATGGTTTGGGAGGCTATTGCCTATGACAGCCGATCACCATTTGTGTTTATTCGAGGCAATATGACAGCTGCGCGTTATGTTGATGACATCTTACAAACCACTTTACTGCCGTATCTCGACGGCCGTCGAGACGTCCTTTTTCAGCAAGAGAACGCGCATCCCCATATTGCTCGTCAAACTATGGACTTTCTCCAAGAAGCTGGCGTTAATGTTTTGCCGTGGCCACCCCGTGGTCTGGATTTAAATCCTATCGAACATGTATGGGATACGATGGGAAGGAGACTGTCCACTTTGTACCATCCTCCACAGACTCTCGCACAGTTAATACATAAAGTTCAAGTTGCTTGGAACGAGGTGCCACAAGCAGACATCGATCATCTTATTTTGTCAATGCCTAGATGTATACAGGAGTGTATTCAGCTACGGGGTCGCCAAACACATTATTAATTTTTTTTTTGATTACTTGTTAAAAAAAATTCTTGACAACGTTATCGTTTCATTCTTGATGTAAATCTACCATGTTGCCAAAAAATTCAGTTTAAGAAATTATTCCTTCTGGGTGTAACACTTTTAATGTCACTGAGTATATTTTCAATACTGACAAACAGATATGATTCTTGGACCCTTTGGAAGACAAACCAAAAAAAGAAAGATAGACTTCACGAAAATGTTCTGCTGGAGAAGAAACAGGACAAATAATTCAATTTTAAATAAGCTGGTCAGCAAACGGCTCTCCAGAAAAGTCCATATTCAGCAATAAAATACTAAAATACAACTACTAAAAAATTAATTAATATTCGGCAACTTGGTTTTTATTCATTTTAAAATGCTCTTTCCATTTTTGTTGATACTGTTTTTATTTCAGTCGCTGTTAATTTACAGCTTTTTATTTATTTTTTTTTAGATATCTTCTTCCTTTATTTTTCTTCTCTGTATATAACGTCTATTACAACTTGCCTCATTAAATTGTTCAAATTAAACTATCCTAAAAAAGCAGTTAATTAATATTACGAGAATAAAAAGAAAACAATAACTATCTTTATACCGATTAATTTCAAATTCTATAATTATGATTTCGTCGATATTATGACTTGAATGCCTTGCTATACTTGACAACTCTTACTTCAACTTATTTGAAAATGTTTTAGATCGTCGAATTTTAATGGAAATTTAGTCACGATATTATTTCTTATGCCTTTGAGAGTACTGAAAAACGAAATCAAGGAGAGGAAATATGTGAAAACTGTCAAATTTCCTAGGGAAATCTGCATTAAAATATAAAAAATTTTTTCTCAAGAAAATCGCATGTCGACTATTTTCTCCCCTATGCCATTTTACGAATATGTAGTGTAGTATTGTTTCCATTTTTAAAAATTTTGTTAAAAGCGTTACTGGTGTCATTAACTACGACCTATATTATATTCGCCTAACAGAAAAGTAGAATATCAACACTACGGACGCGTGATATATTCATTCCCAAAATCTAGAGATGCTGAAGAGGTATCTCCTTGTTACAAAATCACTTATACTGTAACTGATCATATACAAAAGCGTATCAAAAGTAACAAGTAGAAACTCACAAGTAACGACAATCTACACCTCTAAATATCTAAACAAAGACGCATAATTTGCAGTTTTAACAGATCTGGATTCAGTAATCCTTACGAATCACATTTATGTCTGTTGAATTTAATTATATAAATATAATTTTTACTTTTAATAGCTATATATATATATATATATATATATATATATATATATATATATATATATATATATATATATATATATATGTGTGTGTGTGTGTGTGTTGATATAATTATAGTGTTATTTAAATAAACTTAGAACTGTGAACATTTTTAAGGTGTTTGCTGTTTTCTCTCAACTGAAGTAAGTAAATTTAATATTATTTTGACTCTATTATAATAATTGTTATGATGATAAAAGGGTTGCAAGTGTCAGTCCATAATTGAAAAGATATATTAAAAAGGTCAATACTCACAATCTACTATTTACTTTCAAAGTTTTACAGAAGCGATCAGTTTCGAGGCTTTCAATATTTGCCTCATCCTCAGGCCCAGCAAAGAGATTGTTTTGTTAAAAACCAATAATATAGATATCGCCAATAAGAAGTTTTCCGCTTACATCCAGGGTACTGTCTGTCTTCATATTTTCCTTATGACACTATCATTGTAGTGAGGTGATATGTAGATCATTATATACGTATGTAACTAAAAGGTATAAAAGGTCTTACTAAGTAAAGAGCTTTAGGTCTTTACCTTGTAAGAACCTGTGAAAAAAACAACAAAAAAGGACATAATACTGCATAATATGTGATTTTCCATCTTCCACAATTTTTCAAACTATATAAAGTCCGGATGTGGCAGCTTATACTGTATGTGTATTTGTCTTTAACTACTTTTAATTTTGTTACAAACCAGAAGATAATCCTACCTTTTTAATAATAAAAAAAACTTTGACAACAACAACATATATAATGATCAACATATCAGCTCGCTACAATAGATAGAGTCATAAAGGAAAAGATGAAGACAGACAGTACCCTGGATGTAAGCGGAAAACTTCTTATTGCCGATATCTATATTATTGTTTTTTAACAAAACAAACTTTTTGCTTTGCCTGAGGATGAGGCAAATATTGTAAGCCTCGAAATCGGTCGCTTCTGTAACACCTTGAAAATAAAGATTTTGAGTATTGACCTTTTTAATATATCTGTTCAATTATCTATTATCTAATATTTTATTAGAATATTAGCCTGTATGTAATATTTTGCAAGTTTGTATACACAGTCACTAAAACAAATTAATATGTCGGACACGGATTCTGCCGATGAACTCGTAAACATACCTTTAACTCCCCCCCCAAAAAGAGATTGAAAAAAGACCATTTAAGCGTAAACGTTAAAGAAATAATTTTAAACGTGTATAAACACGAGTTAAAAGAAAATCTGGCGTTAATATTGTCCGCTGTTGAGAAAAGAGTAGCCGATAAAGTTGGAGTATCGGATAGTTCTGTGTTTAAAGTTATTAGAGCGATAAGAAGAATAGTGCATCAATTCTTTTTTAGAAATGAAATTCCCACGATAGATAGAGTTCTACAACAGGTCAACGACGACCCAATCTACCTGATTTCAAACGTACTACTTTTTACAAGCTTTTGAAAAAACTTCAATTCAAATTTGAAAAACGTGGCAGGAACACTATGCTTACAGACAGATATGACCTTGTAATCTGGACAAGAGAATTTTTAAGGCAGATAAAAGATTATAGGAATGGCAATCGTAAAATATATTATTTAGATGAGACTTGGATTAACGCCGGTCATACTAAATGAAAAACATGGATTGATAAGTCAGTCACCTCATCAAGACAAGCATTTTTGGATGAACTCTCGACAGGTCTGAAAAATCCATCACGTAATTCCTGGACCCCGTTGTCTAAATATTTTTCCTAGCAGGATGGCTTATAGAAGGGCATATCTGGATTCATTTCGCATAATGTGTCCAAAGTACTGTAACTTTCGAGATTTTATGGTGGTCAGTACCTCTCGGTTCTCCTTCATTCTTCTGAGAACCTCCTCATTGATGACTCGGTCAGTCCACGGGATTTTAAGTATTCTCTGATACAGCCACATCTCAAATGCTTCCAATTTTCTGCACATATCTTCGTTCAAGGTCCACGAATCAACGCCATAAAAAAGAACAGATTAGACGTAGCATCGCAGCATTCTTACTTTTATAGCAAGAGAGAGGTTGTGGCTCTTGAAGAAGGCCCCCATCAGGTTGAAGAGGGATCTAGCTTTTGATGTGGAAATGAGTAGCAATTATAAATAAAAGATACGAAATTATTCGAAATTACATAAACAAAATGGAATATTTTAAAAATAAAAAACTGTATAAATATGTAATGTTAATAAGTCAGTGTCCGTGATTCCGTCCTTCATTATACCTAAAAGTTTGTTAGTTTTCACGATAAGAAACCTGCAAAAAAGCCATAATGTCATGTCGTGAAAACAAAAATTTGCCATGGAAAAGTTGCGGAAAATAAGGAAAATTCGATTTTTAGAAAAAAGAACCCGTTTCAACTCCGTTTTAAATTTCCGTTTTTTTTTGCTTATCTCGTACGATATTTTCAGTAGGTACTTAAAAAGGTAAAAGGAATAAAATCGTGGTTGAACTTCGTATTGAAATCCGACGGTCTATTCGTTTTTTGATCAATTTAAACATATTTATCGACTAGAAAATCTTCCTACGCCCCCGGAAATTTAAGTTATAAGCTTAAACGAGAAAACGCAAAATCTAAAATCCCTCTCTGTTAATCTCCTGCGAGATTGTGGAAAAAGGATGACAACCAAACAGGAGATTGATGATTGTTATTTAAGCCATGTAAATAGCTAACAAGGACTAAAGTCTTGTATTAGGTTTCCAATTAAGATGATGATACGCGAGACGTTTTACAAAAACGGAAAATGAGGCGGCCTTGGAGAAAAATTAGTTATACATTTTAGGATATTGCAAATAAATTAATAAAATATTACAGTGATAAACTGTATGTGTTGCTAAGGGAATTATTTCGCACATACGGTGAAGATATTCTTCAAGAATTAAGAGTAATATACAGGTGTTACACGTAGACAGCACATTGGACTTATCTGTAAAAGTAAATGAATTTGAGTTGCACTTTTATAGATCTGAAATATTAGGAGCATGCAATCACTTTCGGATTATATAAGAAGTCATTATCCATTTTTTTAACTGATCACCCTATATTATTATATTTTAGATTTTTCGTAAAATTTTTAACATTACATTTAATAACGTTTAATATTACGTAGTATTTATCAAAAACCCTATATATCTGATTTATAGCAATATTTAGACCTACCTGTTATGCCCTCGTATGTCTAACCGAAGTGGATATCGGCCTCTCTCGCTTCCCGAACTTCTTCGAACGCGTATATGTTGCGAAACTAACGATTGCGGATCGTACTGCGCCGGCTCGTAGTGCCGAATCCACGAATTCAAGTTGAAATCTGTAACCAAAAAAGCGTTGTTTAGTATAACAAAAAAATTAGTTGGTATCTAGTTAAATATATTTTTATATTATTTCATAAATAAAAGTACCTGTTGTATATTAAGGATCACCAACATTAGAATTACCATTGTACTAATCCTTGAAAAACGAAGAGTTAATATTTTTGTCATTTTTTAATATTATTATTTAAAAAGCATGAATATAGCAGTGAAAATTGTATACTGTATTATTTTTATTATGCATCTTGTCATCTTTCTTTACTGAAATTTTGCTTCTTCATTTTAAGATTTTGTATTCTTTTATCTATTTAATTATTTGTATTCTTTTATCTATTTAATTATTACTTCTCAATTTCTAAATCACCGTATACATATACCTATGGACTGTATTTTGGATATTTGTTTCTAAGCTTCACTTCTCACACCACTAAATTGCAGAACATATTTATGTGCTATATATTTTGTCGTAATACATTGATCATCATTAAAAAGAAAATACTGACTGTATCGAACTGTTTCATGACTTTGTACACTTGGCGCATCTTTATTTCCTTTTTCTTTTAATGGATTTAATATTTCTAAGAGTTAGTATATCTTAAATATTGCGAAAATAGAGTAAACTGGCAAATAATGTTGTCGACTTCAAACTCTGTTTGAACCCTTCTATCCGTTGTACGGTTAACGTACCTACAGGGATATCTCTTTTTCAAAAATATTTTACAATATTTTGTTTATAATTAAATAAGGATTACTAAGGACTAAATTTATTACAAGGATTACAATGCAAATTGAGTGTTTCTAAATCCATAATTTTTATGGCTGCACCCGTATTAAGTTTTACTGATGATGGTTTAATATGGTAACGGGTAGATACTCATCTATGATCCTGATAGGTGACAGATATACATTAGGAATGCGCACCTTGTAACCGTTTCAAAGGATTTAAAAGAAAATCATTATAAATTTCGATTATTTTTTTTTTAAATAAAACTAGTAACCCCATCTATCTGTCAAGTACCTACCTGTAGCCGACTCAAGGATTCTTCTGTAATTCCCAAATATATCCGGTAGATGAGCCTATTCATCAACTTGTCACTCACGCCCAATTTCCAGAGAGCGCAAGAATAGCGTTTCGCTCTTTTCTGTTAAGACCGTCCAATCGTTAAGACGTGTTTCCAAAGTGGGTCTCAATTTAGAGGTGAGCTAATAAATCCTTTTCTTGTCCATATTTCAGATAGATATTTATTTTTTTAGACCCTTATTGGAGAGGCTATAATGCTGACTTATTTCTAATACTTGTCTCAAGATAGTATTGGTATGGAGTTATTCCAGATCATGGCCCAGTAGCGGTATCTTTTTATGGAATACCTAACCCCTCTTATCTAGGATGGTGATGGCTTGATATCGGATGTAGCCGAATCAATGGTTTATTTGGTGACTGATTAAATAAGAAAAGAAACAGAGCAGATTAAGGTTGTACCAATTTTTATTATACCTACTTTCAAGACAACAGAAATGATTATGAACTCAAAAAAATGAAAATATAGTGAAGTGATCTAATTTTATTTAAAGGTTTATTTTCTCTATTATTTATAGTTGATAAATAACTATATTATTTTTAATGTAAACAAATTTCGCAATTTGGGGTTAATATATATATTCATTTTCTTTATAACTAATTCTTAATTTAATACGATACAAAGTTTTTTTTTTGTTTATGATAATGTAAACATAAAATAATAATTTGGTATCCCTTTGGGATGACGTAACTTTTAATGTTTTCTTTTTGTTCATTACTAAGAAATAATAAAGAGTAGTTTTCTTGTAAACTTTCAATAAATCTTAATTTTTTTTTGCTCTTCCCCTTCGAGGATAAACCAGGGGTGGCGTCCAATAATAAATTATAATTTCATATTATCTAATTGTGCTTGGATTTAAGATACGATATAATTTCTATATGTTTATGAAAACCCCGCCCAACACTCTTCGACAACGAGCGATTCTGGCCTTGTATATATCATTGTAGCACGGCAGTGTTACAACCTGCCTACGCGAGCTTTGGTTTATCTTCCAATACCATACAGGGGAAACCATGATCCTACCCTGAGTCCATCCAAACCTATTATTTCCCTCCCAGTACAGATCCTCAGTCCCTGGATGCATTTACTAATACCGACCCCAGATTTTGATGATTTTGACAAACGAGCAGGAACAATGGTTCTCCGAAGAATAGGGGGTTGAGACGCCGGACCTACTACCGGACACTCGGACACATCATTATGTAAAAAACAATCCAACACAGCCTCGGGATTTTGACGGAAACAAAGATATAAGAATTAGACAAAAATAGGACTATAAGAATAGAAATGTGGAATATACAAGAAATCACAACGGAACGAAACGAAATACTGTCATAAATCAAAAGACTAGACAAAAAAAAGATCCAAAAGAGAAAATTATAGGGAAATATACACATAATATATGGAATAGAGTCTCCAAATATGAAAGAGCGGAGTCTATATTAATAAAAATAAATGGAGAGAACACATACAAGATGACCAGTAGTAAACGAACGAATAATGGAAAATAGGATGAACATATTTGGACAACCAACTATAATTTCTGGAGTATATGCAATGACTAGCAATGTGACGATAAGGGAAAAGAAAGATTTTTTAACACACTAAAAGATTTATTAGATAAGGCAAAAGGAAAAAAAAGATATTTTTAATCTAATTAAAATATGTCGAGAAAACGAGTTGGTCATAAGCAATACAAGATTTCAGCATACGAACATACATAGATACACATGGATCGAACATAGTAGAAACCTAAGATCAATTAGTAATTTAATAATAGTTGAAAAATCACCAGAGTGGATAGAATGAGAACAAAGGAAATATGGAACAGAATGGAAGTAGAATGCTCAATTACAAAAAAGTTGGAAACAGAGCTCTGCAGTGGTAAGACCATGTACAAATATTACAAATATGGCGATCTAAAAGAATATTGGGTTTTTACCCGCCGGGAAGAAGACAAAACCTGCTACAAGAAGTATATAGGAAATGCTATGATATATAGAGACTTCAAAGAAAATGACTGGCAAAATAGATGACAAAAACGGCGAACTCATAATGGAAAAAAGCTGTAGAAGAAGAACTAGGTTCAATATTACCAAAAACGTTTTCAATAATAATACGTTTGTGATAATTTTACATAAAAACGACGGTTACAAATTTATTTAATGCATGGCGATGGTTAGTAAATTTAATCATTATTCAATCTAGATTAATTATGATCTGTAACATGTTGTTATAATCTCACAAATATCTATTAGAATTTTATTTAATACTATTATATTAATCATGTTTTACTAATTGACATATTTAAATTATTTAATCAAGCTCATGTTGATTGAGACTGGCTGAATGACAATTGTCCAAGCCAAGGGGAAAGAAAAAAAAAATTAATAGTACTGTAGAAAAAACATTTTAAGCAACATATTTCTTTCACTTAGGTAATTGTCGTACTCGCTTGACGGCTTCTGCTTTCGACTTATCTTTCATAAAAAGTACCCGTTTATGAACTTATTTCATAAATTTCTATTACGTTATTAATGAAAATTTGATAAATTCCTTTCGTACTTTACCTGCCCAATAAAATAACAACCTGAATTGCTTGTATTTTTGTTAAAGCCAACTGACCATCTGAAACATCCCAAGCAAAACTTATAGATTCTAGAACGTAATTCGGTTCTTCCATTACCCCGAACGTAAATGCGAAAGGTCAATTTCGGATTCCAGATACACGTGAAAGATTGATAATCTTACCAGGAAATGCATTTAGAGAGGGCCACGTCTACGTAGCATCTAAACATGTGAGGTAATTGAAGAAGATGTTTTGATTGATAAAGAACTTTATCTAGACTAGAGGGAAGAATTCTAGAGTAAAGATTTTTAATGGATTGAATTAAAAAATTATATAGCTGCCGAGGATCTTTAAAAAAGTTTTACTGAAAATAAGCCATAATTTTAGTTTAAAATAAGTTTATTTTGTAATAATTTCGAAAGTGGAAGTCGAACGTCAAAATAAACTTGTTTTAAAATAAAATTGTTGCTATTTCTAGTAAAAATAATAAATTGTATTAGCATGTCACAAGAAAATGGCTTCAAAACAATTTTGAGATCAAGGATAAATAACGAAAAATACGACTTTGGATTAAGCAATTATTAGAAATAATTTCTACTAAAAGGAAAACTTGTCATATTAGCATAACAACATGACACCAATTAAGGAAATGGGAAATGGGACACTGGAATATTTGGGCCATGTTAGAAGGCCAAGTCGAAGACGAACGTCATAGTCCAGTCTTCAGAGAGTTGACCAATCAAAATCATACGAACAAGCTGAGTTTTGCAAAGAATACTTATTAATTTTGGGACCCCAAAAAAGATGTAAACAGTTTATCACTTTTACCCCAGTGCTTTCCTCTAAAATCCCCCTTGCAGCGGGGTAAAAACGCAAAAAAAATCGATTTACCAAGAATCTGTACACCGTAGAAAAAAACGTTTCAAATAAAAAATGTAGATGAGATAATTTTAAACAAAAATCTTTATTAGCATTTTTTGTGCAGAATTAACCGTTCTCCTAGAAACAACGCTTGAACGTCGATTTTGCATGTCAGTTACGCGCGCGAAATCAATGTTCAATCAAATTTGTATCAGCTTGACGGTAAAATCCGATATCTTTTGATCTAAATGTCCTATCGACAAAAATCAAGATGCGTTTTATAGGCAAAGAGTGTAGCTTTTATACGCAGTTATTGTATTTTACCGGGAATAGTCAATTTTATAAAGGTGTTAAATAAATTAACGTATCGCGATTTTTGCCATTTTTTAAAATTCTCGTGAGATCAATAAAATTGATCACTTTCATTGACCACTTTTTATTTTTAGAGATCAGTCTTTAAAACCTATAACATGAGATTTCAATTTTGAGTCGCGGAATCAAATATGAGGCATTTTAAATTCTCCTAGAAACAACGCTTGAACGTCGATTTTGCATGTCAGTTACGCGCGCGAAATCAATGTTCAATCAAATTTGTATCAGCTTGACGGTAAAATCCGATATCTTTTGATCTAAATGTCCTATCGACAAAAATCAAGATGCGTTTTATAGGCAAAGAGTGTAGCTTTTATACGCAGTTATTGTATTTTACCGGGAATAGTCAATTTTATAAAGGTGTTAAATAAATTAACGTATCGCGATTTTTGCCATTTTTTAAAATTCTCGTGAGATCAATAAAATTGATCACTTTCATTGACCACTTTTTATTTTTAGAGATCAGTCTTTAAAACCTATAACATGAGATTTCAATTTTGAGTCGCGGAATCAAATATGAGGCATTTTAAATATAAATAAAAAACGCAGAATTTAATGTTTTATATTACAAACAATTTCACGTCACGGTAAATGAATTTAAGAAGACTGTTTTGGATATAGTTTATTGCAGAAGTTTTGTATTTTTAAAAAACGTACTATCGTAATTGAAAAAAAAAAAAGATTTAAATGTTTTAGATTGTTTGTTGTGTAAAAGTTTAAATCCAGCTTTTTTAAGCATATTTTAAATGCCTCACATTTATTGCCAAAGCTCAAAACTAAAATTTCATGCTATAGGTTTGAAAGGTTAGGCACTAGTAATCGAAACTTCATAGTGGCCAGTCAATAAAAGGGATATATTGTATTGATCTCGTGAGAATAATAAAAAATGGCAAAAATCGAGCCACGTTTATTTATTTAACACCTGTATAAAATCTGAGTTTTTTGTGGCAAAATACAAAAACAGCGTAAGAAGGCTAAACTTTTTACCTTTAAAACGCATCTTGATTTTTGTCAGTAGGTCACTTCAATCACAAGATATCGAATTTTTACCGTCGAGATGATACAAATTTTATTAAATATTGATTTTGTGCGCGTAACTTACATGCAAAAACGACGGTCGCTTCAAACGTTGTTTCTAAAAGAACGGTTCATTCTACACAAAAAATGCCTATAAACATTTTTGTTTAGAATTATCTCAGCTACATTTTTTATTTGAAACATTTTTTCTACTGTGTACAAATTCTTGGTAAATCAATTTTTTTCCGTTTTTACCCCCCTGCGAGGAAGATTTTAGGGGGAAGCCCGGGGGTAAAAGTGGTAAAATTTTTTCCAATTTTTTTGTGGTCCCAAAATTAATATTCTCTGCAAAGATCAGCTTGTTCGTATGATTTTTAGAGGTCCAGTAGCATTTTCGTCTCTGACGACTGGAGTATCATGGCTTAAGAACCTGAGAGAATGGTTTAGCAGATCTTCTGTATCCCTTTTCCGAGCTGCGGTCAACAATATTGGTCAAGAATGGTGAAGAAATAGGTCATTTTCTTCATCATTCTTTTTTTTTTCGATCTCAGAAACAGAACAGAAAGAATACTTTCTGCTGATGTTGGTAGGAATAATTCATATTATAGTTAGTAACTGTTAGAGCCCATAAAAACCGAAGCTAAGTACTATTAAAGTAAAACACAAAGCCAGAGTTAACTGTTTTTAGTTAGGCTACTAAATTATGTTACTCCTTAAGTAACTTTTTATTTTGAAATTATGTTTCTTTGACATTAGATTCAAAATACGAAAAAAAGTTCAGCGTTAAAAAATTACAAAACAACGAGAGGAAAATAAAATTCATACAAGAACTACAAGCCAAGGACCGACAAAGACAGGGCAAAAATTGGTAAATGATTAGTAATGCCCTTTCGGGCCCTAACAACATTTCACCAGAGTTGTTAAAAGCTTACCTAAGGACAAAAAAAGAGCTAATCAAACCGCTTTTGCAAAGGACCAGGAGAAAGGAAAAGTTCCCTAAAGAATGGAAAAGGAAACTTAGGTACCTATAAGAAAGATAAAAAAGTGTGATAAAATATATTACGAAAACTAGAGAGGAATCACACTTCTGAATACCATAAATAAATTAACAGCAATAATTATAAACAACTAATTGACAAATAGTGTTAAATCAATTTTAAAGCAGAACTAAGACTCCGTCAGACCAATAGATGATGCATAAATCAAAGTAACACACTTTGAGTAATGTTGTAACAGGAGCAGGAATTCTCATCTCAAAATTTCATCTTATAAAAGAACTCTAAAGTGATGCAGAAAGTAAAGACCTACACAACGGCATAACATTGTCTCAGGTGAAGGTATAACATCGCCACAGGAACAAGTTAAAAGGTGGCATGAATATTAACTTTAAATCGAATATCAATAATAGCAGAGATGGGTTAAATATTATCATTAATTCAAAAAGCTTTCAGTTAGCACATTGCACGAGTTGAAAAGTGCAACTATTTCGCACACATTTCACGCACGATAGTATCACAATCAATATTTGATTTATTGTTTTTCTTCAAAAGTTGTTTTCCTGTTCCGTCCTAATATCATCTAAGCCTGCTGCTTTGCGCAATTTCATTACAGAAATTGCTGTCATAACCTCTTTAAAAGAAAACCGGTTGTTACAAAGATTATTTTAATTGCATTTATCTTATAATTGTGCTTTTGATTTATTCCCAATTTTATTTTGATTTATTTATTTTTATTTATAACTTATCTTTTAGTTTTATTGAAATATGTCACACAACACACACCTACTTCCCTTTAAATCTGTTTTAAGTAGCTTTTCTCCATTGCCCTGTCTTTGCTTTAATTCCGTTTTATACAAGTAGTAACTACTTTATTTTATAAACTTTCAATTAAAAATATTCCGAGGAATATATTGAAGAAGAAGAAGTAATTCTAATAAAAATTGGGGTTTATTCTTATAATATAAGTTAAAACTTCATCCATGATTTGATATATACTTCTCTTTGTACTTGTCCTTTGTTTGCAGCTTTAGTTTTTGTGATTTTTTCTCCTTATTATAAATTTCTTTGATCTCATAGTTCACTTTTTTGACCATCTGACTTCTCCAGTTTTCTCCAACCAGCGTCTTCCATCTTTCTCCCTTTTTGATACCTAAATTAATATATTATTCTTTTAAGTTTTTGTTCAGAAATTTTACGATTTTTAAGATGAGATCACAATTTCAGACTTAAAGCATTTGTAATTAAAATTATGGTTTATTCCTATAAAATCTGGTAGACGATGTAAAAATACAATATAAAAAAGGTCCAATACCATAATTCCGTTTCAGTATATAATATTAACACGAAATTATCAGCGTAAGTTAAGCAGCCATGAATGTGTGCTTGGAATTTATCTTTATGTTAATTAATTATTAAATAAATCCAATCACAATAAATCCTAACCAAAAATTTATAGGCAGAATTTACGATAAAAATTGAAAAAAAAATGAAAAAAAAAAACATATAATACATAATACAACAAAATGAGCTGTTACGGAAATTTGAAGGGTTAATTACTCAAGCATAGATCTATTATAAAAGAAGGCGGTAGGAAAAGGCAACGCGACGGATTGAAGGTAGGAAGAGGAGAATTTAAATAATTATAAATTTATATATATCTTTTAACATGCTAAATTAAAATTTTAGAACTACACTAGTAACGATACTTATCTACGCGAAATCTTTTCATCCCAGTTCACCCAGGACGAAATCAAACACAAAGAAAACCAAAATCACCCCAAAACGAATAGAGAAAAAGAACCAACCCACTCTCCCACACGTAAAAGTCTTTGAAAGTCGAATTGTAATGTTTTTGCTAAAAGTACATAGCCTATCAGGTAGAAAAGTTCTTGAAAAGAGCTCTAATACTCGAACAATTGTTCTGGCAGTCGATAGAGGTAACGTGAGCGCAATAAATAGGTTCAAAACATCTACCGGGATGATCATACGGCTTATATTGTATCGCTTATACTGGATAAGAAATAATAATAAGAAAAAAAGAAATAAGAAACGATAGTTAAATAAAAATGAAGATGACTCTTATCGTAAAATAACCGACTTAGCTGGGGTAATGGGTCCAATAAATAAAAAAGAAGTTTCTAAATTAGTGTATTTTAGCTTTTATTAAATTAAAGATATTTCTGGTTTCAGTTTTAAAGCGTCACATTGTAAGTGCTTTTTCTTCAGTGTATATATTATATATATATATATATATATATATATATATATATATATATATATATATATATATATACATATATATATATATATATATATATTGTTATGATATGTGAATGCGATGTAAGAAAACTACAAGTTGCTCTTATTTACCGGCTAGCTTTATGAAGATAAAAATATTTTTTTTTTTTTTAAGTTGATTAATTTGTAATATTGATAAATTTAGAAATGCTTTTAATAAAAATTATTGAACGCCTGAAAATATAAAAAAATTTGACAAACATTTATTCTACTCACCTTGTATTCTCTAAATCTCACAGGATACTGCTTTTTTTTATGCAAAGTGAATCTTTTCTATTATTGATAAAAGAAAATTTCGTTTGTTTATCTAAAGTATAGAAAGAAACGTGCTGTATTTTGAATTTGAATTTTTACTTTTTTTTCTTAGAACATGCAGACTCTTAACTCAAGCGAGTTCTGTGACCTGTAGTGCTTGATAAAGAAATACAAAATTATATAAAGCAAAAATCACCACACAAGAAGTTTTATTTTTAATGTACTGTGCAATTATTCACAAGTGATCAATTAAATATTACACAACGATATCTTGTATAATATATAAAAAAATATTTAAGATTCTTCCAATAAATAAGCCAATACTTAACCGTTTAATACTAATATGAATGGATTTAGATTTATGACGTAATACAATATTGAAGTAAGTATATGAAATTAGTGTTTTGTGAAGTTGCAACAAGAAATACTTGATCTAATACGTGTTTGTTTGTCAAAGTATTTATAACCTCACTTACTATCTTTTTAGAGCGAAAACAAAGGTTTATAATCCTTCAATTTTTAGTTTAATATCGATTAACTGTTTTGTTTAATGATTTTAGTAAGCAAAAGAAACGGTGAATTATATTTGGTTAATATTACAAAAGCGATAATAAAATTTTTGTGAACTTGACTTCAAATTAAATTTTTTTTTTTTAACACAAAGATGATTTAGAATGATATAGGCTGTTTAAAAAGGTAAGGTTATTTCTAAAGAAATTTCAAAACTTGCGTTTAACTTTATTAAAGTTCACTTTTGTCTTTCAGATAATTCCTTCTCTAAAATTTTATGGAAATCTTCAATAACAAAGATTGCATCTTTCAGTGACGTCTTCTAATGGATTAGGGCCGCAAAACTATCAGAATTATCTCTCCAATGGTTGAGAAATATTTATAAGTACCCAAAATGAATTTTAAATGATCTTCAGTCAAAAATAAACACCAAACGGTCTCTTTATTCAGCGAGAATTCAAATGAGTGGAAAAACTCACCTTTCTGGTAGCTGTTGACCTCTTTATGATGACTGCTAACAATTCCCTTATCGGAAAATATACTGTTAATCTGCAGGCTTTGCTAAAATTTAATCAGAAACGATGGTTTCTTATCGGCAAGGTAATTTGAATATACTTTCTTATAATTCAGGACTTTTTTAAGGTTTTAAAATACTGTTGTGAATTTATTAAAAGGTTCAATATTTATAACACTTACGGATTTAATTTATTTCTTTATTTATATTAACTTATCTGACAAGAATTTATTATATCCGTACGTAACAAATTCGCGAGCGCGGGTCTTGAGAATTAACTGTCCCTCCATATAAAAATGTTGTATTTATATACGAAATCCTGATATACTAGAACAGCATCGAAAGATCGCATTGTCTTGCATCGAAAAATCGAGAAGCATCTAGTTGGATGATTCACCATAATTTGAATCTAGATCCTTCGCCAAAATTTCTACAATAGAACAGAATTATTAGTGAATAAAAACATGTTTTAAAGGTTAAAACTATGACTCATATTTTTACGTAACATTGCCCCCCTCTCAAAAGATGGTTCCTCCTGGAACCTTGTTGGGACTAGAACTGGAACGGTATGCTGGTATCGGCAACTGGACCCTCTTTTACAACTTCCAGTTGTATAAAAATGACAAGGGACGGTTTTCTCTCCGCACCAGTAACTATGCGGATTGCAACAGACTAACACCTGGACTTCGGTGTCTTTAAAGATCTCCTCCACCATATTTCGGATAACCCTCCAATCTAATTGGCGGCACTCCAACTTTGGCATGGCTAACTTTTGCACGTCGGACTCTAGTACGTGCCCTCTCAGTTGAAGTAAGGCTTCCCATACATCTCGGTAGGTAGGTTGGTCACGGGCAGTGTCTTTTGTTACCAGGTAGAAAAGGTAACGTGATGCATCTTGGAGTTTCAAGGTTTTACCGGGAGCTGGCACTTGGCATTGAAGTTCTGCAACTCGACCAAACTTCCTTCGAAAGACGGATGCCAACCCTGGTGCGTCTTTGATACTGGCCGGGATGGTAAGGGCCAGCGAGTAGTCATCGGGGAGCGCGAGTAGATCTTGCTTTTCTTCAGTGGTAACACCATGTCTCGCTTTACCGGTACCTCCATAGGCACCCATGAATTCCTCAAACGTGAGGTCAGACACATCTTGGACTTGGTTTACTTCCACTTCTTCATCTACGTCGTGGTCACCTTCGAAAGATGCCAACCGGTTATGGTGTACTATCATCGGCTTTCCCCTCGGAATCTTGCTTATTCGGTAGATGACATCGTTGATCTTCTCCATGATGAGGTATGGACCTTCCCAAAACTGCTGCAATTTGGGAGAACAACCTTTTCGCTTCTTGGGATTATACAGCCATACTTTGTCGTTCTTCTTAAAGCAACCGTTTTCGGCTTGTGTATCGTACCGTTTCTTCATTCGGTCGCTAGCGATCTGAAGGTGGGAACGGACCAACTCATGTACATCGTCCATTCTTCTTCGTAATTCGATCACATAATCTTCACCTGCTACATCTTCTCCAGGTCGACACCCAAATTCTAGATCACAAGGTAGTCGCATTTCGCGTCCGAATAGGACTCTGGCTGGTGTCTGGCCCGTTGATTCGTTAACAGCAGATCTGTAGGCCATTGTGAAGAACGGAAGGTATTGGTCCCAGTCTCGCTGATGATCGGACACCATCTTTGTCAAATACTTGCCAACTGTCCTATTCATTCGTTCTACCATACCATCCGATTGCGGATGATACGCGGTAGTTCTTGTTTTCTTCATGCCTAGTCTATCACATATTCCTTGGAATAGATCACTTTCGAAGTTCCTGCCTTGGTCACTATGGATCTCCAAAGGCACTCCCAATCGGCTGATATATTCTTGGATCAACTTATCTGCAACGGTGGCGGCCTTCTGGTCTGGAAGTGCGTAAATCTCGACCCACTTAGTGAAGTAATCCATTACTACCAACATGTACTTGCCCCCATTTTCACTTTCTGGAAATGGCCCTGCAATGTCCAAAGCTATTCTTTCAAACGGGCTTCCAACATTATATTGTCTCATAGGAGCTCTCCTTTTCCGGTGAGGCCCGTTACTCGTAGCACAAATAGTACATTTCTTACACCAGTCTTTTACGTCGTCGGAACTGTTCATCCAATAAAACCGTTCCCGAATTCGCTGAAGGGTTTTCCTTACACCAAAATGCCCTCCCGATGGACTGTCGTGTAACTGACGAAGTACTTCGGCTATTCTGCTCTTTGGGATCACCAACTGTCTTCTTTTCTCTGAACCGTCATCATTTTCCAGGACTCGTTTGAGCAAGCCATCGATGATAAATGAGTCCCACTGGGCCCAATACGTCTTAACTACTGAGCATAGGTCTGATATTTCCTGCCAAGGTGGTCGACGGTTTTCCTCTTTCCATTTTCGGATTTTCTGTATAACTGGATCTCTCTCTTGTTCTTCCCTTATCTTAGTAGGCGTCCAGTCGTCGTTGACAATCGTCGTTCTTAGCACTGCTGCTTCCTTGGATTCCGTTTTGTTGCAGTGGGGACACTCTGCTGGGCATGGCCGTCTGGAAAGAGAATCAGCGTTTATGTGGCTAACTCCGGCTCGGTGCTCAATCTTAAAATCGTATTCTTGGAGTCGTTCGATCCACCTGGCTATCTGACCCTCTGGATTCTTAAACTGCATCAACCACTTAAGGGCGGCATGGTCGGTTCGGATTAAAAACTTCCTTCCATAGAGGTATTGATAGAAGTGCTCTACTGATTTCACTACTGCCAGAAGTTCTCTTAATTTCCTTTTCTCCATCTGATTTAGAGACTGTCCTGCAACTGCAACCATTTGGTCGAATTTGTCGTTGGAATTATCAGATGTTGTCGCCTGACGGATTATGGATGTCACAGGTACACAAGTTCCTACCTTTGTCTCTTTCTTGATGGTCACTGGGTAGTCGTTGACATTGATAAGTCTCACAGGAATTTCCTTAGCCGAAGTCACCAATTCTTTTCCAATTATGATTCCACGGCCAACCTCATCGTCGTGGTTCCAAGGCTCCATCATAACAGGTCTCCCTTCGTCCACCATTCCCTGTAGTCGCGCTACTATGATCGTTTCGCTTCTCGCAGGCACGACTGTATCTTCTGTAATGGCTGCTTGCACAGTGTTGTCATTATGTGGATGGAGAAATACCTCCTCGTTGCCAACTTTGATTACCTTATTCTTAAAATCCAATTGGAATCCATGCATATTCATTACGTCCATTCCTAATATAACATCCTCTTCGATGTCAGCAACTATAACAGTATGGACAAACTTTTCTGCCCCAATTCCCAATTGTACCTGGATTTCTCCATGAATGTTGGCATTTTCACCTGTAGCGGTCCGAAGTCGTAACCTCGTTGGTAACAGTTTCTTTCGGCTGTTTATAACTGTCGGGCGTATAATGGTTCTGGTCGCTCCGGTATCCACCAACAACGTATGTCTTTTACCATTTATTTCTCCATCTACATATACACTATCTTCACGACATTTCAAAGAAGCTATTAGTATGAGAGGGTCTTTGGAAAAGTTCTGGGTCGAAGCTGCCCCCCTAAGGCTGACCCGTTCTAGTTTTCCTGATGGTGAGTTTCTTGATTTGCGTCGTACCTAGGGTGCTTACAGGAGCTTCGCACGTGTCCTATTTCGCCACAATTCCAGCATCTGATGGTCTTCGTTTTCTTATATGTCATGCTTTTCATCATATTAACGAGCTGGTCAAGTTTATCTTCATCTCCTTCCTCTTTTACAGTCCTAACTTTACTGTACCCGCCAGAGGCCTGCGTAGCTGACTCGTATTCGAGAGCGGCGGATACGACATCAACCAGCGTCTTGTGACGAGCTAATCGTAGTGTTCTCTGCATTTCATGATCACGAAGACCATCAATAAACGTTTGAACGGCCAATTTTTCCATCATGTCTTCGGGAGCTGTTGGATAAGCATATCGTACTAATCTGGCAATATCTACCTCATATTCTTGAAGAGCCTCATTTTTCTTCTGTCTACGATTTTTAAGCTGCGACTGATATACATGCTCCAAATGTTCGTGGCCATATCGCATATTTAACCTCTTCTTCAGTTGTTCGAAATCATCGGTCTCCTCTACGGCTATGGTCTGAAGCACATCTAAGGCATCTCCTCGAAGAGCGATAGTCAGGTTTACAGCCTTTTCTTTTTCAGACCATCCATCCGCTCTTGCGGCTGATTCGAACTGTTTCATGTAGTTGTTCCATGATGATTTTCCGTCGAAAGTTGGGACTTTAACATGAATAGAACCTCCACTTCCTTCAAATTTCGGCCGTGTCTCCAACTTACATTTCGTCTCGTCTTCTTTTATCTCCACTGTAATCGGATTGTTTCCTCTCTCTGCTGTCCCTGTTTCCTCCAGCTTCTTTTCCATCTCTTTCCATATCTTTTCTTCGAAGGCCAACATATCGGCAGCAACTTGGTTTTTTAACGACGACATTCTATCGTCGAGGGCAGACATTTCAGAAGTGACTTTAGAGATTTCCAAAGAGATGTTAGCAGAAACTTTGCTTTCCAAAGAAGAAATCTCGTTAGAAACTTTGTTCTCCAATGATGCGATGTCACCAGAAACTTTGTTCTCTAATGATGCGATGTCACCAGAAACTTTGTTCTCTAATGATGCGATGTCACCAGAAACTTTGGCTACATCACCAGAAACTTTGGCTACATCACCAGAAACTTTGGCTACATCACCAGAAACTTTCGAAATCGACGAGAGGACAGCATCTTCAAATATATAAGTCTCTGGATCTAGTCCTTCTTCTAGCAAAGCGTTCTTTAGTCGTTGGACTATCTCAGCCTTTTTTCCGGTAGAAGCTAATTCTCTGTCTTCGAGATGTCTTCTTAAATTAGTCACTGTCAGCTCATAAATCGTCGTCATTTTCACAATTTATAAATATTCACTTGTATTATTATTATAAGTCTAATTTATGTTCGATCCCAGTTCTGACACCATTTGTTGTGAATTTATTAAAAGGTTCAATATTTATAACACTTACGGATTTAATTTATTTCTTTATTTATATTAACTTTTCTGACAAGAATTTATTATATCCGTACGTAACAAATTCGCGAGCGCGGGTCTTGAGAATTAACTGTCCCTCCATATAAAAATGTTGTATTTATATACGAAATCCTGATATACTAGAACAGCATAGAAAGATCGCATTGTCTTGCATCGAAAAATCGAGAAGCATCTAGTTGGATGATTCACCATAATTTGAATCTAGATCCTTCGCCAAAATTTCTACAATAGAACAGAATTATTAGTGAATAAAAACATGTTTTAAAGGTTAAAACTATGACTCATATTTTTACGTAACAATACTTTTGAAAAATTGTGCTTGCTGAAAAATCAAAAATTTTCTGGACTCCTTCGTAACTATTGATTTTCTATCTTTTATTTTTCATTGCTTACCAGATCTCCAAGCATTTTGACAATGTTTTTAAAGATCTGACAGGATTTTTGTATATTTTTGACATTTATGATTAAAATAAAAAATATTTTAAATTTTAATAAATTGTTAAATCTTGAGAACTATATTGACTTTTAAAATGAATTGAAACAAATACAAGAGAATTTAAACTTTCTTTTGACATATAATTTCTACAACAAATGATAATTTAAATATTAAAATTTTTACTAACAAATTTGACATACACCAATTTTAACATGAATTAGTTGCTTTTATTTTGCTTTTATTTAATTTTAAAGCTATCTGAAAGCACTTTTGATATTGAATCACTGAGAATTGTCTTCAGATTACCTGTCCATTAAAGATTATATCATTCTGAACTCTTATTTATGAGCTATATCCTATTTCACCTCCTAACACGTTTTATTTTCCGGGCTCTATCCATGTTAACTGTATGTTTACTAACAAATTAAAACTTCTTACTTTGTGAATAAATGACTTAAATATTTTATCTGTTTTAGGACTGTTAAAGATTCTATTGACTTGTATATATTAGAATTTGGATTATAATAAAAAATGAAATTAATTAATAAATACAAATTTATGGTTTTTATTTCCACTCGATCCGAAGTGGTTTGATATTTGCTTTTTGTATCTTTATGTTGTGGCTATATTGGCTTATTCTGTAAGTATCTCTTACATAAATAATATAATATATATAACGAACAATAACTTAAGTTTAAATCATAATCAATTTCATGATCAACAATTGTTTTTGGTTTAATTTTATATATATATATATATATATATATATATATATATATATATATATTTTTTAATTGAAAAGTGTTTATCAACCAACTATAACTCAGTGGCTATAATAACTCACGTATTAAAAGAATCTTATTTCTATTATGCTAAATTTGTTTATAATAAACCAACTGGTTTTAAATATAATAATAATAAAATTATTTTGAAAACATTAATTAAATCTGGTGATACAACATAGTCGTTATTGGTTTGTTACATGTCTGTGAATTCTGCTTATTTTTGCTTTTAGTTTCTTTCTTATTGTTGAATCTAGTTTCAACTATTAAATTAACAACAATAATACAATTGTTTGAGTTAAATATATATGTGGTATATTCAATATTGTCATGTTGTTTTATGTTCATACTATTCATATAAAAAAAACTGTTTAGGAGCTTTAATTTCATAACAATATATATATATATATATATATATATATATATATATATATATATATATATATATATATATATATATATATATTTATGTATGGGTAATAAAGATTGGAGACTGGAGTTGATTCCAGTTTACTCCAACTAGCCTCTTCTACTCAAATCCGACTCTCACCTTCACGCTGGTGTTCCCTGTTAACCGAGCAACCCAGCTGGAGATCTGGTATCCAACCCGGGTGGAAAGTTGGGTCGGGAACTGAAATAAGGACCTGAATAATGGAAATAATGATCTTAAAATCGACCCATGATAGTGTCCTAAGAAATAAATTGTATGAAGCCATGGATGAGTTTCACATCCCCAATAAACTGATAAGATTGGTTAAGGCTGCAATGCGTAAAGTTGCAAAGTCAATACAGGGCGAACAATCACAGGCAACATTTGAAACGCATGTTGGGCTGCGACAGGGAGATGCGCTGGCGTGTCTCCTTTTCAACATAGCTTTGGAAAAGGCGGTCAGGGATGCCCAAATAGACAGCAGAGGAAACATTTTTTAATAAATCATCCCAAATTTTAGCATATGCAGATGATGTTGATCTAGTTGCCCGCACATCACGCAAGCTAGAAGAAATGTATACCACCTTGTCAAACGCCTCAAAAAATATGGGCCTGCAAGTAAATGAAAATAAAACTAAGATAATGGCATCAACAACCAACAATAGAGCCAGACACATCGGCCACCAATTCACGGTTGATAATTCTACCTTTGAAGTGGTGGACAAATTCACATACTTAGGCTCCCTGATCACCAAGGAGAACGTCATAACGGAAGAAATCAAGCGAAGAATAATCTTAGCAAACAAATGCTATTTTGGACTGAGTAGACATATGAGAAGCAGAAAGAGCCAAAGCCAAAAAACAAAAATAACCATATATAAAACCCTTATACAACCAGTGTTGACATATGGGTCGGAGACATGGACCATTTCCAAGGCAGATGAAAATCTCCTGCTTATATTTGAACGAAGGATCCCGAGAAGAATATTTGGTGGCATCTGTGAAAATGGTGTTTGGAGAAGGAGGTACAACTACGAGATATATCACAGATATAAACATATATTTGGTGGTAAAGACGTAGTATCCTTTATAAAAATAGGAAGCCTAAGATGGGCAGGACATCTGGCAAGATCACAGCAGAACAACCCTCCTAGAAGAATCCTTATGTCACAACCTGTGGGAAGTAGAAAAAGGGGTAGACCAAAACTCAGATGGAGGGATGGAGATGAGGATGGTATACAAATAGACGCAGCAAACTGGCAACAGTTGGCAATGGATAGAACTGACTGGCGTAATAGACTTGGGAAGGTCGAGGCTCTTTTATAGGGCTGTAGCACCAAAGATGATGATGATACATTTATATATATATATATATATATATATATATATATATATATATATATATATATATATATATTAGAAGTGATTATTTCGACCAAAAAATGTTGTTAACAACAAAAAATATAATAAACAGAAACGAGTGTCTTTCTGACATAAATCAAACATCAACATAATCAATGTCATAATGAATTTGTACAAAATTAAATAAAATTAAAATATTGTACTTACATAACTAGATAATTTTAATAAGTTAAGTTTTAATGTTTTGTAAATTTAAAAATTTTATGGATTAACCTCATGTTGTAAGTTTTTATACTAGTTTTATACAATGCTATTTAATTTTAACTTCATTGTATTTACTGATACCATATTTTAGCATATCCTGAAGAAGCAAATAAATTTTGCGAAAGCTAGATAAAGAACAAAGAGTTTCACTTTCCTGCCCTATTAATGACTGCAACCCCAAAATAAAACTTTATTTTACATAACGTGTCAGTCAATAATACCTAACTGCTTTATATATATAAATATATATATATATATATATATATATATATATATATATATATATATATATATATATATATCGAGAAAAGGAGTACGACCGTCAATCCAAAATAAACTAAGGTACACTCGAGGAGTGGTGGGTTTTTCGGTCAAAGTGGAGAAATAAAAGACAAAGAAGGTGGATACTTCATCTATTTATTGAAGACGTTTCGCTTTCTGCTCAGAAAGCATCATCAGTTCATCTAAATATATATATATATATATATATATATATATATATATATATATATATATATATATATATATATATATATAGTAGAACCTCGAAAACTCAAACCTCAATCTTAAAAACCTCTATAAAAAATTTTCTACAACCTTAAATACACAACCTCTATAACTTAAATAATTAAACTCAGTATTGGCCCTCAGTAGCTTAAAGAAATGTTTCCACAACCTCGATATCATAAAATTGTTTGCCAAAGAGTCATTTCAAAAAAAACGTGCTTTCGGTCATATTTTTTGCTTGCACATGTTCATTTAATGTAAACTACATACTGTCCTATTATTTTCTTCTTGTAATCTCTTAATGGGGGCTATGATGTATCATTTACGTAAATAATTACATACTAGTGTAAAATTCAGAAAACGTACATCAGATTACAGTTCTCAAAACATAATGTGTAAAAACGGTATGATGTATCATGCCCTGCGTTGCTATGCGTAAAATGGCCAAGCCACAGCAGAAAATTACATAAAACGTTATTTTCGGTTCTGTCATATCCTGAAGATCTGTCAGATAATTCAAATTAACCTAACTTTTGGCTTCTTGTTTGTTTTTGAAAAAATGGATTTTGTAAATTTGTTATTACTCAATGAATTGAATGATGTGGTAGAAAGAAATTATGTAAATGTAGAGCAACGTCAGTTACGGGACACCAGTAACCCATTTGAAATAGATTACCAGCTCTGCTCTAACTAAATTGCAATAGAATTAAAGGTTCTCTCCCTACTTAATTTTGTAGGAAATGGAAGTTACCAAAAATGTTCTGGTAACAACCTGTTATTTTCAATGGAACAAAGTACATTTAGTAAAGTATTAACAGAAATAACTGCAGGGATAGTGGAACACTTGGTGCCAAAATGGTGAAAAAGATGAAGTACAGCCTGTAGTTCTCATAGAAATGATTCCAAAGGAGGCAAATCAAAACCAATGGTTGGGTGTTGGAAGCACAGAGAATAAGAAGTGTTATTGCTGCAAACTTTGTGTAGTGAAACAAAAACTTATTAATATTTTCATAATTTATTTATTTCACAATGATAAATAGTGATATAGTTTTATAATCAAATATAGTTTAGTAATATAATTTTACAATTTAGTGATATAAATGTTAATATTTCAATTAATTACATAAAGCTCAAAACAAACAATCTAAAACATATTACTAAGTGGCTTAAAATTTTTTTAAACTGTTTAGATAATACGAAGATATATATTGCTGCACACTGTATTATAACATATTAAATTAAAAATGTTTATATATTGTTAAAAACAAAAACATAAATCATGTATGTTACAATTAATTACAAAAATGATACAACACTAACAAAATAAAAATATATTACAACCTGGCTCAAAAGTTTTGAAAACCCTTAGAGAATATAAAGAAGTGTTATCGCTGCAAATGTTATGTTATAAAATATTTAAATAAAAATGTTTATCCTCAGTTTATTTTATAATTATATGATTTATATTTATACAAACTTTGTGTTATAAAATTGTTAAATAAAAATGTTTAAAAACATAAAACCCGTATGTTACAATTAATTGCAAAAAGTTCAAAATAAACAAATTTAAAATATATTAAAAAGTAGTCCAAAATTTGTTAAAATCCTTGGAAAATTAAAACATACAAGTAAAGAATACAATTTCAAAAATTAACGCAAACCTAAAATATACCACAAAGTAAACCTACAAATACACCTAAAATATACTACTACAAAGAACAAGGTTTGTAGCACAAGCATTACAACTTTGGGTTGTATAGAACCTGACATAAAATTCATTAAGGTAGCATACCTTACATGGATAGAGCAGAGCAGTTCATCAGGCAAGAGGTAGGTGCAACAGTCGGAAAGGTTTTTGACAGAAGAGGGTTGATGGGACAATAAACCAGAAGAAAACCAAGACTTAGGTATCAAGACAATTTAGAAGATGATTTAACATCTATTGGAGTTAGAATGTACAGAAGAGTTGGTAGACACAGGGGTGAATAGAGAATTGTCCTAAAGAATTATTTGCACAAGCACAGAGTTTTACATTATAGCCTTGTTAAAGCTGGAAACATATATTCCTGTGTTGCATTGATGTTGAATAATGATAATGGTAAAACAAACTAAAATATATTACAAAATGGTCCAAATGTGCTCATAACCCTTAGAGAATATGAAGAAGTATTATTGCTGCAAACTTCGGTGTTGTAAAATAAAAAAAATCAAGTTGTTAAATAAAAGTGTTTATAATTAGTATATTTCATAATGGTAGGTAGGTATTTATGTTACAATTAGTTACAAAATCAAAAAGAATAACACAAAGATCAAGACAAAACAAAAAATCTGAAACATATTACAAAGTGGCTAAAAAATTTTGAGTTATAAAATTGTTAAACAAAAATGTTTATATTCAGTTTATTCCATAATTGAGATATAATTTTATAAAGGATATGTTTATAGAATTTTAAATAAAACTATTGCATTTTTAATTTTTACAGGTTGACTTCCTTTTCCTTCTGCAAAATATTATACACCATAATAAACATGATATATCAATAATTAATCTTTACTTTTAAACTTCAATGTATTTATAATCTGGGGCTCCCCAAGATGAATCTTTGAAATGAGTTGCAAAATCTTCCACTCATTGAACACCTAAAAATTTAGCATTTATTAAATTTGATAGTAACAGAAATTAATCTTCTTACATGTCTTCATTGTTCTCCTGTTTTTTAGGGCCACCATCTACTGTATTTACCATGATAGCAAATTCCTCTAACAATTGGGCTACTTTCTTAGCCTTCCTTGACTATTTTGCCAGTAAGCACTATTTATTTTTATGAAGTCTAACATCACTTACAATTGTTTCCTGGTTGTTTTCTTTTTAATTGAAGCCATTAGTTTATTTTATTATACTTATAAAAAAATAGTAACTTGTTTCCACAAATTACATACAATAACATAACCTAACTAAGAGCGAAAACGGCACCTAATTTTAGACAGCTTAAAAATTACATTTACATATAGATAAATTACATATCAAGGTAGGCAACCCGTTATACGTACTTCTTACATCATACCGATTTGAAAATTTTTACATAAATGTGTTAAAATCGGAGTTTACAGCATGTAATTATTTCACATAAACGATACATCATAGCCCTCAATATCTGTATTTGCGGCGATTAGGATTACGACCATCGCTTTACGTACTGTATGATAACTTGCTTAAAATGAGTTTAAAAAGAAAATTAAAAACGCTAACATGCTGATAAATTAAAAGCTATAGAAGCAGTGAAAAATGGGTTCAAAAGAAAAGAAGTTGTGGCTCAGTTTGAAATACACGAGAAAGAAAATGCACATACTGAAAGAAAAAGCTGTAGAGTTCGCTAATTCACTAAAAATCGATAATTTTAAAGGAAGCATGGTTAGAGAAAACGACATGATTTAGCCTTCAAAAAAATGTGCGGCGAAAGTGCGAGGGTAAGTAAATCAGTCTGCCAAGAATGGAAATCTGAATTGCATAATTAGGTGGATAATTATGATCCTCATAATGTTTTTAATGCTTTAAACGGGTCTACTTTTCAAATGTCTTCCCAACAAAACATTACATTCAAAAATGAAAAATGTCATAGAGGAGAACACAGCACGGAATGACTTACGATTCTGCTTTGTGCAAATTCTACGGGCACAGAAAAACTAAAACCTTTAATTATAAGCAAGTCAAAAAACCTCGGTGTTTTGCACACTTAAAACCACTGCTCATATGAAGCCTGATTCACTGATTATGAAGCCAATAAAAAAGCATGGATGATGGAGAACTTTTTACAAATTGGTTGATTAATATAGATAAGTAAATGGTAACTTCAAAGTACAATTTCTTTCACCAAATACAACATCACAACTTCAACCTTTGGATCAGGGTATAATTAAAAATTTTGAAATATTATACAGAAGAAATGTTGTTAGAAGAAAAATAGCTAATATCGAGCAAAATATGATTTCTTCTATCAATATTTTTCAAGCAATGAGGATGGTGGGCAAAGCATGGCGAAACGTAACACCCATCACAGTGAAAAACTACTTTAAAACCTGTAGTTTTTCTTCAGAACCTCAACAAATCATTGAACCTTAAGAAATCATTAAAGGGAAAGATAATAATGTATCTGAAGAATGGAATAACCACATGTCTGGGTTAAAGATTACTTTTGACGACTTCGTTACTTGCGATGATAAAGTAGTTATCGCAGGGACGTTAACAGAGGAATGAGACATGAGAATGTGATAGAGATGGTGAATTTAACGACCACCCACAAACTTCATCTACGACCGTATCAATCAACGAAGTAAAAAGTGCTATTCTCTAACAATTTCAGTCTTCTTGTTCCTCTTCTTCTATGAGAATTATACTTAAAAGATCACTGTTATTCATTGTGTTGGTATCAGTCAACTAAACGACTAAATCATGCACATCATAAAACAAGATCTTTTAAACTAATCCAAATCGCAATCGCATAAAATTAAAGACGCACAAAATAAATACCTACATTGCAGCTGCGACTGCAGTCAATTACAGTTGCAAGCCACAACTGCCGTTGCAAGTTACCTTTATGCCGCATGCCGTCCGAATAATACGATTAAAATATTTCTTTATTTCTTCAAATTTGGCAACACATAAAATCGAAGGGGGACAAATTAGGAGAATAAGCCGTATCTGAAAACAATTGGAAGCCCAACAGATTAATTATTGCCAATGTCATAACGCATTTGTAAGCTGCACAATGCACAATGACATTGTCTATTAATAGTTTTACCTATTTCAAGATAGTTAATTAAAATGAGGCCTTTGTAATCCCAAAAATGCAGTGGTCATAACCTTTCCGATCGACTAAGCTACTTTGGCCGCTTCGAAGTACTTCAGTCCACTACCGAGTGTTCATTATATTTTCTGATGTGTAGTAATGGATACATGTTTCTTCAGCAATTAGCAGTCGACGTCAGAAGTTCGACGGATTGTCCTTCATAAGTTTCAAACATTACTGAGAAGTAGTCATACAATCATGCTTCTGGTCAATGGCTAGCAAACGCGGCAGCCACCGGCAAAATGATTTTTTCATATTCAAAAATTCGTTCAAAATATGACTAATGTGCCCTTTACTTAAATTATTGTGGCTTTTGCTAACATATAAATAACACTAGTATTTCTTTTTAAATGACAACTTTTTCGTAGTTATTTTATGTACATTTGTTAACCGTGTTTATCCATTTTTCGTTCATCTTTCAGTCAATAGTACCTACTTGAGCACCTACCCTTAGAAATAAATAATAGAATTTTACACCGTTATATCTACTTATTTATCCTAGAGCATCCACAAATTTAACAATAGATCTCAATTCTTTTATGAAATGTAAAATTTAAAATGTTTTTTTTAAGGTTTGACGTTTAAGCTTTGCTGACAGTTAAAAAAGTAAGAGTAAAAAAAAACTACTACCCGGCAGAGCAACCACCACGCAAGCCTTCACGCACATGATACATACCAACACTTATCTTTTAAATGACAATAATTAAATACGTTTTTCAACTATAATCGAGGTATATATAATATATACTACCAAAAAAGCTTCAATAGATAAAAAATATATAGTTTTTTGTTTTATTGCCTTATGGTGCATTCAAATTTAGAAACTAAAGTCCTGTTTGTACTCTATCATTTTTATTTATCCTTAACGTAACGGTAAACATCAAAACCCTCTTTCACTAAGCTGTTCCTCCCTGTTGACCCGGTTTTCCGGGACTGTTTCGAGTTACGTTGTCGAAAAAGAACTTAACCAAAGATTATGTGGCGGGATGTAAGTCTGCGGAGATCGCATGGACCCTTTTGCCGAATGCACGTTGCAATAAAGTCACATTGAAGAGCTCAGCCGTTGTTTGCCTCATTTTATAATAGACCGGAAGATGTCTCGGGTAATCTTTTGTCTGCGGTCGCAGTAAAAGACTTTATTTTCCGAGGAAATGTTTAGAGTTTGCGACGGTAACAAAAGATACTTACTGTTTTATTGCAAGTATATTATAATAGAAAATGTGTTGAATTGGTATTAATAATACACGATTGTGTGGTAGTTTAGTATAGATAACATTTATAGTAGTTTTAGTATATAGTAGTTTTTAACATATTTGGTTGACTTACACAATTACGAGCCAGAAAAGGCCCTTATATATTTATTTCATTACGGGGCGATTTTCAAACAATATATACATACTAATAAATTTTCTTATACTTCATCTTATCATCAGGCATTATCTTATTAAGTATACATTAACACTGTTACTTACTGTAGGGGGGCGCAGCACTACTGTCCCATTTCCTCTGTCAATGTATATAAAACATACACTTGTTTTATAAAAAACGTCTTTAAAATTTGTAAAAAATTTGTTGCTCTTCTATTTTTCATAAAACATATTAGTCGCCACCATGTTTTTAATATAATATTTAATTTAATATTATTTTTTATTATTTTATTTATTTTTTATTTATATATTTAATATAATTTTATTATTGTTTTATTTAATTTAACATTTAATATTTCAATTTTGTATTATTTGAGTTTGGAGTTTTACTTCGTTAGCGGCTGTGATAACTTACAGTTTCTATTAGTATCACAATCTATCTATCTGAGAAGAAAACGTGAGAAGAAAATAATTATTCAAAACTATACGATATAGTTATTAAATCCTATTGAAAACGTGAAATACAGATACCACTACTGTCTACGAATAATTTACAAAAGTTGTTAAAGTTTTGTTACTCTTCTTATTGTTAATAACTTTGTTATTATATTATAATATTTGTTTGAATTGAACAAACATAACTTAATCATCAAAATAGTCATCTTTAATAATCAAAAAAATAAACATATTAAATGTTACTGTAAATAATAGCAAGAAGCCACTTAACCCAAAAGTAATATAAAGGGAGCATATAATGCTTACAGGAAGCCGCCAGGCAGTCGTTTTTCGTAAGAAACTTCACAAAGTGTTATAAGCAAATATTGGCAAAGATATTGTAAAAATAATAGTATGGTATCAATATTTTTATGCCGTGAAAGACATACAACCCAAAGTCATGTCGTTTGATTGCTTTTAAAGCTAGAGGAAACAAAAATTCAACAAAAAGGCCATCAGAAGTTGTCTACATCAAGCTAATAGCTTCTGCTTGATTACCATTTTAACGTTTCTCTAATTACAGACGATATTAAAATTACATATCCCTCTAAGATTTTTGAACCTGTTCTGCTTTCATATAATTGAGCCCTTAGCTAGAGATTTCTTCTAGTGCATGACAAACGACTACCACTGAACTGTTCCGCGCTGCAATAAACAAAGTAAAGATAGCCGTGATGATCGCCAACATCCGGAACGGATAGGCACTTTAAGAAGAAGAAGCATGACAAATGATCAGAAATTTTCTAACAAGCAAATATTTATATTCTTTCTTCTCCAGCACAATTTTAGTATGTATAAGATATGCTATACGTTTTTGTTATATTTTTTTTTTTATTTAAACAAATATACCCAGACATACACAAACAGTAAGATACATATTGTTACATAAAAAAAATATTTTTTACAATCTGGTATATAGTTTAGTCATTTTAAGATAACTTAATAAAGACTGTAAATTTGACGTTAGTATACTTTTTAAATTATCACTAAGGGCACACGCGATTCTTTCGTTCTGGTACACTGGACACTCAACAATTATATGTTTCACTGACAACTGAGTGTTGCACTTGGTACACATCGGAGCAGCCTCCTGGTTGAAGATATGCTTGTGTGTAAGGAAAGTATGTCCTATTCGGAGTCGGTTGATGATGACTTGGTCTTTTCTATTATTTGGTAAGATGAGTTTGGTTCCTACTTGACTAAGACATTCTTTGAGTTTGTTAGCAGTGTGATCCCACGTAGTTTGACACGCTCTGTACATGTGGGCTTTGATATTTACTTTGTGGTCAGTCCAAGGCATTTAATTTATGATAGCAATACTTTGGTCGGTGGTTGCATTGCTTGCCAGAGAGTCCACTTCCTCATTACCACTTATTCCCATATGGGAAGGTAGCCAGATAAAGGAAATATCTTTTTGTTGAGTCTGTAGATAAGATAACTCTTCTTTGATCTTGAGAAGTTATATTTTATATGGTCTTTTATGAGATTTGTGGAATTAGAGACAATGTTTTGTTTTTTCGTTTGTATCAAACTTTGTTTTAAGTTTTATTTTCTAGCAAATATTACGAAGAACAATATCCAAACCCAAAATTTTTTCTACAGAATAATAACTTTGTTTTTTAAAATTCTGGGAATAATCCCTAGGCAATTTTAACGTTCATATATATTGTGTAATATTAATAATATAGTAGTAAATATATTCTTAGATTCTCAGCTTCTGTTATAAAGTTATTTAGTTATTTAATTTAAATATATAACATATCAGTATCGATAAAAGCCACTTTAGCCAAAGTTTAGAAGATAAGTTTGGTTCCCAAAAACACTATTTGTTCAATTTAAATTCCCTGTTGGTTTATATCGTAAATACATAATCATGTAACAAAATTAATGTCGTCACATACATCACTGTGTATGTTTTCTAAAAATTGCTTGAAATATTCGAATTTTTCGTATTTTCTGCTGTAAAAACTGATATTCGATTTTCGCGTTGCTAACCCCTTTTTTACCACTTTCTTTAATAATTCAAAAACAGAAACCGAATTTTTTGTATTTCAATTTTGATCGGATTTGCGTGGGAAGTCTTACCAAGGCTACAGGGTTGGAATCATAGGGAAAAAGTTATGTCTCAGATTGATTTAATGATAATATTATCATTAAATATTAAATTTTTTCTGTCATACACACGGTTTGTCAAAAAATATGAATTTTGGATAAGTACTGTTAACTCTTACATAATAATCATATTTTTTGACAAACCGCGTATGTGACTAAAAAAATTTAATATCTGATGATTGTATTCTGGCTTTTAAATCATTTATAACTTTTTATAAGAAATAATATGTTTCATAAAATTAAAAATTAAAAAGTTTCCCATATGGTCCAATTAAATCCGCACCATACGAAAAACTTTGTATTTTTAGTGTTGGGAAAAAAATTATTCTTCCAAAAAGTTTTGAATGATCTAAATAATCTAAAACCTTGAAAAAAATAATCAAAGATATTTTTTTCAGTTATATACACGGTTTGTCAAAAAATATGAATTGTGGGTATTGTAACTTTTACATAAAATTCATATTCTTTGACAAACCGCATATATGACTGAAAAAATTTTATATCTGATGATTGTATTCTAGGTTTTAGATCATTTAGAACTTTTGTAAGACATAACTTGTTTTCATGAAACTAAAAAAAAAGTCATATGGTGCTGACTTAATTGGGCCATAAGGAAAAATTTGTATACTTTAAACTTTTTTCAACTTTCTTTAATTTGAATTTTTTACACATATTTGAGTTTAAGCACCTGAATAAAGTTCATATGACCATGCGGTATTTAAGAGTTCATAATTTATAAACCATTAAAATATACCCAGATTCTTTTGATGGACTATATGTTTTTATCTGAAGCCTGTCATGACATTGCACCATAGATTCATACACAATAGGTATTTCACCAGGGATGGCAGAGACGTTCGCATAATTGCAAATTTGTATTGTAATCGAACAACATCAGTTTGGTAGATGGTTTGGAAGCACAAGCTCTTAATATTAAAAGAGGACTACAACAGGGATGCCTGTTGTCGCCCCTGTTTTTCAACGTTTACTTCAAAAGAATTTTCAGAAATGCACTTTCTGAAAAACAAGAAGAAATAATTGTGATCGGTAAAGTCATCAATAATTTGCGATATCGGGGGACATATACTTCTAGCATTTACTAATAAGATCTGCAAACATTACATGAGAGTGTCATTGAGGATTTTTTCTTCGCGTGAGGAAGCAGGTCTGGATCGAATACACGGAAAACCAAAATACTCGTAATAAGTAAACAAAAGAATATAAAACCATCTATATATATATATATATATATATATATATATATATATATATATATATATATATATATATATATATATATATGTATATATATATATATATATATATATATATATATATGTAAATAGTACCAAACTTAAGCAAGTTGATCAAATTGTTTACCTTGGATATCAGTTAAACTGTAACTCAGAGACTCACGGTAATATTAGATCGAATATTTAGCAGACCAGAGCCGCTTTTAGAACGATGTGCAAGGTATTATGTAACAGAGACCTAAAATTGTCATTACGGATCCGCCTACTTCGCTGTACTTTATAGTGTCGAGTCTTGGACTGTGATAAAAGTGATTTAAATCGTCTTGAGGCTGTCAAAATGCGATGCTATAGAAGACTTTTAAAAGTTTCTTGGGTGGAGAAGATTCGAAACTGCACAATATTTAAACGTCTCAACAAGACTACTAAGATTATAACAAGCATCAAGAAAAGAAAGCTGAAGTACTTCGAACCTGTAATAAAAGGTCCCAAATAAAGATTGCTACAAAATATTATGCAAGGTAAAGTAGCAGAAAAACGCAGTCCAGGACGAAGAAAGACTTCGTCGTTAAAGAATTTGCTAGATTGGTATGGTATTTAATGAGGCATGCTATTTAGGGTGGCAGTAAATAAAACTAAGATACCTATGATGGTAACCAACGTTCTGAAAAATCATGGTATATAAAGAAGAAGAAGATACTACATGGTATATAGCTTTGCCATTACTGTTTCGTTGAATGCCAGCAAAATGCTACTTCTAAGAAAGAAATAAATCTACTATAACATCAATCTTTATCATCATATACATGTATATACACAGAGTGGATAATTATATAAAATATCTAATTTTCAATAGTTTTCTATTTTAGACATTTGGAAATACCCATAAGTAGGATAACACCAAAGAATTGTTTAAGTTCTTATTTGTCAACATCATTCCATTTAGTCATTCTATTATTGTTTGTCCGCATCTGTTCCAAATTTGGGCATACATATTTGTATGAATTACCATTTCATCAATTAAAAAGTCATTTAAAAAGTATCCAAATACTTTTATGATGCTTACTTCACCGGTTAAATCTGTGATTGTATGAAAGATTTGGATTCCCAAATTTCCAGAAAAGTTTTCTTTTTCCGCCCGCAATACATTAGATAACCATACTGTCTCCTGCTGCAATATGCGTTCTGCTAGTGCAAGTTTCGTACACTGACGCTGTTTAGTTGGTCTTTTGTCTTTTAGGTGAGCTACTTGTGAAATAAGAATATTTTTATTAGAAATTGGAGTATTTAGATTCTCTTCAATTCATTGTAAATTTGATTTTTTAGTCAATTCAACATTTTCCGCTGTAAGATTACCGCGGAAAATATTCGTTGCCACTTTCATTACTGAAATCACCTAATTTTTGATATGATTCGTCTAGTAATCGTAAAAACTCTTACTTAATTAATGCCTTTGATATTTTGAGATTTCTTTTTCGTAATGCTCACCAACAATTTGGTTTATAGGTCAAATATCAAAACTAAACTAACTAAACAGCTAAGTAATAAATCTACCAAAATAATTTCCCAAAATAGGTTACGTTTTCATTACACAGCACGTTCAATAAATCATATATAATTTGTTTATATAAGATCCACTGAACGTGAAAGTATAATTTATTTTAACTGCACGTCCGTGAATCATATGTCATCAGGAAAAACGCTGTTTTACTTTTAGAATATATTTTAGTGACAATAACAATCGATATTTAAAGTTACATGTTATTTAATATTAAAAATAGCATTAGACGTGGTAGACTCCTTGTAGGTATTACCATTTGAACACTGAAGTCTGAAGTTGTTGTAATTTTTGCATCTTCTTTGCTAAACTAAATATCTAGACATAGTGTATATAGTCGAAATATTTTTTTGACAGCGTAAATAGTTCAAAAAAAAGTATTATAACATTTATCTTACAATTTAGATTATTCAACACCAATTGCAATTATCGATTAAATATTTTGGCTTCGTCTCTGTCAAGGGTTCAAAAACCATGAAAGACTAAGCAATACTTTTTTGTACACCTATATTTCTGTAGCAGCAAATATCTCTATTAAAGCCAAAACGCGTCTTAAAAGAAACTTGTTTTCAGAGCTTGTTTTACGTCTTTTTCTCCACGCCATGTTCGCATTAGGATATTAGTTTTCTAGAACATGTCTTATTTAAATATTAAAGCCGCTTCAACTTGACATGGTGAGGGTTTTATATTGTAGCGGCAGGTTTTTTATAGCTTGTTTTTTATACGTCTTAAAGAAAATAGTAGTTTTACAATCTTAAAATAAAATAAAAAGAAAAAATAAGGGGAGATCAATAATATAATTTTTTAGTTGGTTAGCATTATGTAGTATAAATTTTTAAAACAATACAATTTAAAATCATATTTTATAAATTATCGCCATAGTAATCATCATCAGTGTTGCTTTAGTCATTGTTGAGTCCTGACTGGTCTGTTTCGTCTCATTTCTATTAACTGCCAATTCACCGGATCAATATTCCTCTCGTTTTCGTTAATAGTATCCTTCTTACCTTGAACTGCCACTAGCCCTATATTTTACAGACAGTAGAATGTATTGAAAATATATTTTCCAGTAGTTAACACCAGTCATAATCATGAGAAAGCCTAGGGATATGAACTTATTACACTATTAAGACTGTAATTCACCACGCGAAAATTTTAACCGGTGTTTTTTAGCTTTGCTTATTGAAATGGACCCCATAGCTTCTGTTTAAATTTATTGTGACGCCATATTTTCTACGGCAGTTTAGAAGGAGGTAAAGTTTTTTATAATTTTTCGGTTTATTATAGCTATCGCGTATCCACATCATATTAGCATACCATAATTTAAGTTGATTTATTAAAGGTAGCATTACTATTATATAATTAAATATTTTTAATAATCATCTTTGCTGCCATATTAAAAAGAAGACATGTCAGAGCACATTTTTTCTTGCAAATATAGCAACTTGCAAAAATTAAACTCTAAATACTTCTTCGATGTTTTCAGAAGTGTTATTATTTTGTTAAGGCTATTAGGTTCACATATGCTTTATCAGTTTACATATTGATAGTTTATCATATATTTTGTTATATATTTTTAAGTGATTTAAAATTGCATTAATATATGATAAAACAATTAGTGTACATTTCATTTCATGAATCAACATTTAAAAATGATTTTTACATCGACTCTAGCTTAGTAAGTCATTTTTGGATATTGATATCTCCTCATCATTTCTCGTCTCGTTATGTGTTAATCTCGATTGTTCAGTGCTGTTAATATCGATCTTGTTCCAGCATGGTCACTTAAAATCGTAAGTTTTTTTTTATTTTCATGATTGCCAATATATTATCTACTTATTCTATCCTTCTCACATCCTCGAATGATATGTCCTGCAAATTTTAATTTACGCTTTATCACTTTTGCTCTGCAACTGCCTTGCTTTTATCACTTCACTAAACAATTCGTTTTTCTTTTCGGTCTATAAGTTTTATCTGCCATATTTGCTTTCTTAATTATCTTTGCAAATTTACGAATATCAATATTTTACATTAGTCAATCTACAGATTTGTGATTGTTACAAAAACAGGGAGTATATTTTTAATAAAATTATCCTTGTATAAAGTATTGTTTAGACTATCACTCTCTTCTACTCCAACTTCTTCCACTAAACCAACGCTTTTTGTTGATGATGAAACACATCGTTGTTTTACTATTAGAACATTATTATATAACTTATAAAAAAAAATTTATCATCATCATAGTCATTAATATCTTGGCAGATGTGTTATGCTTTATCAATAAGCTTCAGCAGCTCGGATTGTCTGATCAATACTACTTCCCTACTGATCGCGGTTATCTGTTACATGTACTGCCTCAGTTTACTGCGTTTTGATAAGCTTTTTTGTGATATCTACCCATTGCTGTGGAGATCTACCGCATTGGCGTTGACTCTGAGGCCTTCCTTGGACCACCAATCGCTTCATTTTGTGATCACTTCGATGGATATGACCAAAGAACTTTAAAATTCCAACGTAAACAGTACTTAAGAGACGCTGATTAGGTTTAATTTTATCTAGAACCAAGATATTCGTACGGCGAGCCGTCCATGGAATTCAAAGCAGTCGTCTTCATGTCCACAATTCACAAGCGTTCCTTTGATTGATCATGTTTCGCATGCATAATAGAATATGTAAAAAAATAGAGCTAAAACGAGTCTCTCCTTATTTGCCAAAGACAAATGTGACGATCACGCTAGACTACATTTAGTTCAGTCATTGCTGGTCTGGCCAGTTGAATGCGTCTTTGAATTTCGGGTATACAACTGCCTGTGTTCTTAACTAGAGCTGCAAGATAGATCATAGAGGAGATTACCTAACATCCCGCAATAGTTCGGTTTTCAGGAAACTTTTGTTGACGATCAATAACCATGATTTTGGTTTTGTTGTAGTTAACCCTAAGTCAAAATTCTACCTCGAGTTTTGTTAAAAAGTTAGTAATTTCTTCTGTAGTAGAGACTAGAAGTGTAGTGTCGTCTGCGAAACAGAGATATCAAGTTAGATATCTTGACACCGCCTAGGTTTACTCCTCCCTCCCAACCTATAAACTCTGAATATACTCGTATGTTAAATAATAAGTGAGATAAAACGCATCCTTGTCGTAGTCCCTTCTTCAAAGTGCATTCGTCAGAAAGGTATCCGTCCATTCGAATATATGCCAGGTTACCTTAATATAGTTTACTGATATGATAAGTGAAATTAGGTACACCCATTGTCGTTAATATGTTCCATAATTTGTTCCATTTAATATGAGTGTGCGATTTCTTAAGGTAATGAAATATTTATTAGCTAATAAGAAGAAGTAATACTTTATTTAACTTCTAAATTGATGTTTTACTATAGTGTACTGGCTCTAAATATGTTCAATAGATATCAGAAAGACAAGAAGAGAATGTCTATAACAATCGCTAATTCACTAGCCTTCACATTTACTACCTATCCTTAACTCTAGAACGTTTTTCTACTCCAATAACGCTTTTAATCCACTCGACAGCGCACATCTCCATAATTTGAAGATATAAATTGTTCATACCCGAATGTGTATTGCTCCGGGGAGGAAATATGATGTGTCGCACCGTTCAAGTGAATAAAAATTTTATCCCTCTACTGAGTTTATGTAGGCAATGGAGTTGAAGTGTCACACATTGCTGGAAGGGAGACGTCGTAAATGGTAATTTAGATTATGGTGCAACATTTTATGTCTGCGAGTAAAGATTGAAATTTTTTTATAAATAATATATTTTAAATATGGCTGATTTAACACACAATATTCATGGGATTAAAAAATTTCATGGCTATGGCTAATCTGTATAAATATGTAAAGATATTTAAGTTAGAGTAATAATTTAAATAGTGAATAAGTTAACATAATTATCAAAAACTTGTAAAAACCATTATCAAAATATAAAAGAAAAGATGAATTAATAAAAATATGACAATATTATCACATGTATACTAATTTCGGATGATATTACCATAAAGATGAGAAGAAGATTGAGAAAACTTAGATACCTGTTCTGAAACTAGTTTTGTTTAGCAAGTTTTATCAAAAATCTCATTTCTGAAGCTGTGACAAATGAGGTAGTAATAAAAAACATATTATACAATTATAAACATATATTATACAGTTTTCCTAATTAGGTAGGAGTAGATATAAAAAATATAGAGTTCAACTCCTTTTAATTTAATTCTTCTTCTTCTTAAGGTGCCATGCATTTCTGCGTAGGCGTCCACCGTACATCGTCTTGTCAGGTGAGATGTTAAATATTCTGGATTAAATAATTCTGTTTTTAGCAGCATTGCGAAGCATTTCATAGCTGTGGATTCCTGTCCATTGTCGAATATTGCGCAGCCATGACATTTTTTTACGTCCGAGACCTCTCCTACCCTCTACTTTCCCTTCGAGTATCAGTTGCTGAAAAGTGTATCGTTCTCCTCGTATAATGTGCCCCAAGTATGCAGTCTTCTTACTTTTTACATAATTAAAAAGTTCCCTATCCTGTAAGCCCGCTCTTCTGAGTACTTCCTCATTTCTGACCCTGTCCGTCCATGATATTCTGAGCATTCGACGCAGGCACCACATTTCGAACACTTCAAGTTTGTTAATGGAACTGGCCTTTAACGTCCATGCTTCCATTCCGTACAGGAGAACAGGCCACACGTAACACTTAAGCATCTTGTATCGGAGGCATTTCTGGCTTGTTCAACTCTGCTCTTTATTTCATTCTCGGGGTCCCAACCCTCATTCAGCAAACATCCCAAGTATTTGAATTGCCTGACTTGTTCGATTTCTTCTCCAGAGACATATATCTTTGCGTTGGGGTAATCATTTCTACTTATAATCATTGATTTTGTCTTCTTGATATTTATTTTCAAACCCCGAGCTTCACTTGCAAGAGTTAGATCATTCAAAAGGCATTGAAGATCTTCGATGTTATCTGCCACTATGGCTGTATCATCGGCATACCTGATATTATTAATAAATATGCCGTTAACTTTAATACCCTTATTAGAGTCTTCCACTGCTTCTGCGAAGGCTTTTTCTACGTATAAATTGAACAGCATTGGAGACAGTATACAACCTTGCCTTACTCCTTTTTTAATGGAGAAATCTTCTGTTTCGTTGGAATTTTGAAGACGTACTGTTGCTGTCTGATTCCAATACAGATTGGCAATGATTCTTATATCCTTTGCATCCAATCCCAACTCTTGTAGGTATTTTATCATCAATTCATGTTTTACATTATCGAAGGCTTTCTCGTAATCGATGAAACAGATAAAAACATCCTTTCTTTGATCTAAACAATTCTGTATCAATGTTTGCATACTAAAGATCGCTTCTCTCGTGCCAAGTCCATTTTTGAAACCAAACTGACTCCATCCACTGACCTCTTCACATTTCTTAAACAATCTAGTGTGAAGTATTCTCAGGAAAAGTTTCAAAAAGTGAAATTTAATTTAATATCCTTACGTAAAAAATAACATAATTATAATCCTGTCACCTATTATATCTTCAGAAGTAATGCTCTTAACATGTGTATGTCAAATCTTGCAAGTAGCATCGACACAAAGAGATAGGCAGATGGACTAACTAAGAATTTAAGTTCCCTATTGGTTACGTAATATGAATTTCCTTCTTATTCTCCTAGTTCCATGACCGTTATCGATCGTTAAATATCATGTTGGTTGTCATATTCGCTATCGTGACTTTGTTGACAGAAGCTCTAAATAACGATGTAGTCGATTTTCTGTACCATTATCTTGGATTTTTTAGCCATGATGTTATTCTTCTACCAGGATCAGGTTTACCTTGAATCTTTTCCTGAATGATCAGATGTAAAAGTTCATATTTTTCAGGGTGCCTCATAATGTGAAAGTATTCCAGCTTGCGTCACTTTACTTTAATGACCAGTTGTGTTGTATAGTTTGGGCGTCTAAGGACCTCCTCATTTCTAACTCTGTCAATCCAGCTAATTCATAGTAGTAATATAGCATTTTTGTTTCACCCCGTTTATTGTGAAAATCGAAAAAGATTCTTAATCTTTTTGCGTTTCTTAGATTGATATTCTAAACATTTTGGAGTCTGTTTAAAATAAGCAAATTACTCTTTCGTTTCATTTGAGTTCAAAAAAACAATTTTTGGTGATGATTTTACTTTTCAATTTTGACAATTTTCTTATTGGGGACTTTGATATTGACAGTCGGAGAGTACGATATAGTCCCGCTCATGTTTGGCCTCTTTCTAGTGTGCTTTGTCACAATTGGGCACGTAGCAAAAAGATGGAAAAATAAAGTACAACAGTTAAACCAAGATAAAATAAGGTGATAAGATTTGTTTTAGTTAAAAATTGGTCAGTGAAGTCTACAGTATTATGTAAGTTAAAATTAATTTTAAAATTTGTCCGAATGTTGCAAGTCCTTAACTTTAACCTTTAGTAAACGTCCTTTTTCTGGTAAAATGAAGAAATACACATGTTAACTGTTATTACCCACAGATCTAGTGCAGTGCAGTGCAAAAATTTTCTATAAGATAGTATGCACTTTTAATTTTTTCTTGTATTCTGTTATAATCTTTATATTATTCTGAAGCTATTTTCTAATTCTCTAATTATGCTGAATGAGACCAATTGTGTCGCAAATTCCTTGGCAGAATGTAGTAGGATCTGGTTACCCATTTTAAAAGAGGAAGTTATTAAAAAAGAAAATACCAGTATTAGTAAGTCGGTAACATATAGAGGATACATCATTTACGTTTTTTTAAATAACAGATAAAATCAAAATTTGGTGTTTATTCAAAGTAAACTAATTGCACGACAAAATACTTACCATATCGGGATACTATTATGAGGTTTTTTTCCTGGCTTTTCCCTCATAATTTACTATGGAATCACTAACAGAAGATTTTTTACTATCATCATGGCATGTGTTTGTCTTTTAAAGACGAATTACATTCTGTGATTTTTTCTGACGGATGCTCTCAAGTTAAAGATGATTTCATGTAATCGAATGAACTATCTTACAAGTAAAGTCGTCCCAGGAACGCAACTCAACAATATTGGCAATATCATTTTAAAGTCGTCTTCTTTAAAATGTATAATGTACGTCTGAATTGTCAATATAAATGAGTCAGATAAAATTAAATTATTAGAAAAATTTTTTCAACGAGTAGCAAAAAACAAAATTTGTTTAATTTACTAATGTTTGTATTTTGAGAACGATTTCCGAAGTGGAAATTGAAACGTCAATAAACGTACTTTAACTTTTAATTGTGGCTTATTCCCATTTAAATAGTAGTTATAATCTTTGTTTGTAAATACAGCCTAACAGTTTGCATATCAGTGTTCTGACGATCAAAGAGAGTTTGTGTGCTCTTTTGTTTAGCTAATTAATATGTAAAAAATTTTGTATAGATAGTAAAATATAATGCCTATAATATCATGATAGTAACTCAGGTAATAAGTTATTTTTGCTAAATTTTACTGTTTGAATTCTTTTTGCAGTTTTATCCAGTTATAAAGAATTATATTAGAACTATTTGTTATATTTTAGAACTATTTACTTAATACCTGATTTATCTAAATTTGTATTTTTGTCTTTTTGCTGTCTGTTTAATTTTATTTATGTTTACTTAAATAATTTATTCACATTCTAAACATAGGTTTATTTGGTTGAACTTTTAAGTAATAAAAATTGTTTATTTGTAGGCACTATTTGTTTAATGTTCTCCTGTACTTTTCTTTTCTTTTGATTACTAATAAGAAGGTAAGTTTGATAGAAATATAGAGACATATTATAAGGTCATTGTGTTCGTGTTTTTTTACTATCTATGCATATTGGTAATTTTAGAGATTTAGCCTATTTTTTTTTTATCCTCCTTAAGACAATCTTCTCGTAAGTCAAGTATCGAGTTTTCCTCGTCCCTCGACAAAGGGCTAGGTGGCGCACTTTATTTTCCCCTTTTGTTTAGTATGAATTTCGCTCATTCTCATTGGTAAATTTCAATTCCCAATTTTCTTAAGTATAACTCCATTCCAAATCTATAGATACACGTCTATAGTCTATATAAACCGATTTACCTGGATTTTCTTCGTCTCTTTCCATCCCCCACTTCCCTTCCAGACAAGTAGTCTAGATAATCACATCGCAAAGGCTTCCAAACGTTTAAGCATCACCTTACTTAGGGTCCATGCTTTCACTCCATCCAGTAGAACTGGAAAAATATAGCACTATTTCATTCTAACTCGAAGGTGAATGCTAAGATCGTGACTGCAAAGCACGTTTGTCATTTTTACAAAAGTGACTAGCAAGCCTGTTCTATACGACTTTTAATTTTTACGGTTGGATTCCAGCTGACATTGATATTACTGCCGAGACACACAAGTGTCTTTACTCTGTCCAGTACGGCATCTCTGACTTTTATACCGTCATCCTGAATATAGTTTTGTTTGCTATAATATATTTAGTTTTCTTAACGTTGAGTTTTAATCCATACTGATTACATGTTTGCTTTATTTTGTTCATTAGATTTAAAGGTCTTCTTCGTAATTAGTCAGCACTAAGGTATCGTCGGCATATCTAATATTATTTGCAGTTGTATAATGAATTGCCTACCCTTAGTACTTAAAAAAATTGAGAGTACGCGTTCGTATTGGGGATTTTTATTGCAACAACGTTTTATTATTTTTTTTTTCATGACAGAACGTTACATATGCGGTGAACTTACACGTTTATCGGATTAAATAAAATTTAGGTTGGTAACTTGGCAAAAAATAAAATTTTACCTCTAGAAGTATGGCGAAACTGTATATCCAAGTGCAAAAAAAATTATTAAAGGTTGATGGACTCGTGAAAATAAAATAATCGAAAAAAGTCCAAGCATGATAACAATTAATGATATTATGAACAATATCGACTAAACCATTTTAGTGAGTGTGATTTATTTTAAATTAAAACTATGTCGTAGGTAAATTGATAAAAAAAATAAAATAAATGTATTAATAAAAATAAAAAATATATATATTGTACATATTATTGACTACAGATCTATATTCAAGGCGTCTGGCAACAACAAAACATCGTTAGTGATCCAGAAATAATCATATTTACATAATTTACATGTTTATTACAGAATAGTAAAGAAATGCTGGAAAAAAAAACAAGTACCTACTAATAAAATGCAAAATCTGTCCCATTAACTTTATAAAAAAAAACAACACAGCGTCTGCTCTAATCCTATGAAACTGAAAGTCGTTTACATTGATTACGCGCTCCCACCAAAATTTTACGCTAATAATTTTGTTCATGCACTAGCGTTTTCGCCACAATATTGAAAATGATCCCTATCTTTTCTCCTTCGTAAGGCTGTAGTGGCGTCATGTGATTCGTTTGACTATTTCTGCCCAATGATCTTTCTCCTGTGAATGTTGTTTTGCTTTGGAGAATGAGTAACCAGTCGTGTCCTATATTTAGTCCGACCATCGTGTTGGCAATCTTGCTCTGGATCTTTTTCCCACTACGTTGCCTTCAACTATCATTCGTTCAATGCCTACTCTTTTTCTAGTTATATGTAAAAAATATCTTAGTATATTTTGGTTAATATTTATGGTTAGTCTAGTTTTTATGGTAATTTCTTCTAGCAATGAGTTATTGTGCGATGTGCGGTCCCTCGTATGCGCAATATTCTACCGTAGACCCACATTTCAAATGGCATTATACGCTTTGAATTGTCTTTTTTTTTATGGTCAATGTTTCTGAAGCGTAGGTGGCGATAGGAAATAGTAATGCTCAAACAATGCGTACTTTTGTGTCTTTTGTAATGTCAATGTTCTTCTATATTTTTGTTTGACTAATGGCGATTTGGCCAATGTGACGCTTTGACGTCTCTCGCACCCTCCACTCTCGTGGATAAAGGAGCCTATATAATTAAATTATAGGACCACTTCGTACCCTGCCATGTTTCTTATCTCTGTTAGGTTGTTTCCATCAATGATTCCTACTTTGGTTTTTTGTATATTTAGTTTCAAACCATATTCCGTACTTAAAGTAACTGAATTGTTTCCAGTTCTTCTGCTAAAGACGCTAATGTAACCATGTCATTAGCATATCGTAGGTTTTTGATTTTTTCCTCCAATTGGTGTTTCACTTTGCCATTTCTTAAAGACTTAACTCATAATGTAATAACTATATAATATATAATATACATATATATATATATATATATATATATATATATATATATATATATATATATATATATATATATATATATATATATATATATATATATATATATATATATATATATATATATATATATATATGAGTAAGAAAAAAGAAGTACTTGTGACTCATTTGGAAAAAATATATAAATGTTTTGGATCGGTTGGAGTCAATAAAAGGGCTATTGGTTAAGTATTTATTATTTCGAGCTTTCAATTATGTTTACAATTATTATCAAGACCTGCTAAAAAAGACAAAATATCTCACAAAGTTGAACTAGAAAGAAAAAAAAAATTTTGTTAACACACCAAATAAAATTAGTTTGGTTAATAAAATTTCCGCTTACATATTTAAAAAGAATTACTATAAAAATGTCCTTATCTAATAAATGTTTCTCTGAAATTTTAAATATAATTTTAAGAAAACATTTTTCTTAACACAAAAACAATTGAATTTATAAATAAGTTAGAATAGCGACCAATTACAATTAAGCCTCAATGTCATAAATGCCAACTTAAAGTTTTTATTTTTGACAATTATATTACCAAAAATAAAATTTTGTTTAAAAACTCTTTTTGGTTTAGTAACAAAAAAGAAGAAGATTTATTCACCATTGATAGATGTCTAAAAAAATGTAACAAATATATGGAAAATTCAATGAAAATGGGATATTTTACAGGTTTCATATATAAACTACAAAGAAATAAGATAATTATAAATTTTGCTTAGATTTTGAATTTCTGATCTTTTGTTTAAATTATTAAAACTTTTGCTAATACAAATCATTTATAAAAAAGTCCTTTTGAATTTATTACTTTCACTATATAAAATTTCAATGTTATCAAAATCCATAATATGCTCTTTATCGATTACATGCTCTGCCAAAGCACAAGATGGTTTTTAAATTCTGCAATCACTTTTGTGAGAAATAATGAGATTGGAGAGATTTCTTCCGGTCTCACCAATATACTCAGCTTCACACAAAAATCTAAAGGCCTTGAAGCAGTCAACAAAGCACAAATATTTTTCTATATCAAAATCTCGAGATTTTTATATAATTTGACGATAGTAAAGAGAATTGATTTTAGTCCTTCATTGATGATGGTCAGGTGAGAAGTACTTTTGTCGTATGAGATATTAATACTACTGAACGGTAAATGTTGCAATTTGTCGGCGAACTTTTTTTATATATGGGAAAAGAGTGAGCTTACTCCAATCATTTGGCCACTTTCCGGTAGTCCAAATTTCATTGCTGATTTAAAGCATTACTTCAATTCCTACATCTACCATTACTTTGAGTGTCTCAGCTGTTATTTCATCTTCAGTTTCTGACTTTCTGTAGGTATGCTTTTTTATCGCCGTCTCAATTTCTGATTTCAGTATTTGTGGTTCTGCTTCACAACTTCTTGTAGCTGTAATAATGTCTGAGTCGTTTTTAAAAAATAGTATTTTGCAATTATACTAATTAATAATACTAATTACTATTATAATAATATACCATTAATTGTCAGGCTTTCATCATTATTTTGGGTTTTTGATATCTTCTTCTTCTTCTTCTTCGTCTAGCCATTCACGTCCACATCTGAACATAAGCCTCTTCAAGTCTTCCTTTCCATTGTTTTTTATTGTACTCTACTTGTAGCCAATTTTTCCCGGCAGTCCTTTTCAGATTATCTGTCCATCTCATAGGAGGTCTGCCTCTGGGTCTTTTGTGTTGGTATGGTCTCCAGGTTAAAATTGATCTGTGCCACTTGTTTAGATCGCTCCTAGCTACATGTCCAGCGTATTCCCATTTCAACTTTAATGATTTTTGCACCACATCGGTGACTTTGGATTTCTGTCTTATCCATGTGTTTGTTTTCTTGTCCTTAAGTGATATACCTAGCATTGCTCTTTCCATCGCGTGTTGAGTGCCTCTAAGTATATTCATATTCTTTTTTGTGATTGTCCATGTTTGTGCCGCATAAGTTAATATCGGAATAATGCATGCATCAAAAACTTTAGATCTAAGATGTAATTGAATTTGTTGATTTCTGAGTATATAGTTCAGTTTACCGAATGCTGCCCAAGCTAACTTTCTTCTTTTTATTTCTTCGGTTTGAATTTCCCTATTTAGTATTATTTTTTGTCCTAAGTATATATATTCTTCAACTTTTTCTATAACTTTATCGTTTATTATTGTCACGGTGTCTTCGGAGTGCATGACTTTTGTTTTGTTTAAATTCATTTTCAGTCCTATTTTAGAAGATTCGGTATGTAGTTCTAAAAGCATGGTTTGCATTTCCTGTAGGTCAGTAGCTATTAGGATTATGTCATCTGCAAATCGTAGATTACTGAGGTAGCGGCCATTGATGTTTATTCCCTTATATTTCCAATTTAGATTTTTAAAAACGTCCTCCAAAACTAAGGTGAACAGTTTGGGTGATAAAGTATCTCCCTGTTTGACTCCCCTGTTTAATGGTACAGGGTTCGTGTGTTCATTTTCATTTAGGTGGTATGTAGCTGTAGCTTGGTTCATAGTTTCTTTTATTAAGTTAATATATCTGCTGTCTATTCTACAATTTTGCATTGCGTTTATTACGGCCGTGTGTTCTATGGTATAGAAAGCTTTTTCATAGTCTACAAATGCTAGGAAAACTGGAAACTTGTATTCGTTACATTTTTCTATTAATATTTTTGTGGTTAACAGGTGATCGGAAGTTGAATAGCCTTTTCTAAAACCTGCCTGTTCATATGGTTGGTATTCGTCTAATTTCCTTGTTAGTCGAGTAGTTATGACTTTGGTGAGTATTTTAAACAGGGGTTTTTGATATATATCCTCATAAATTTAGTTTTCTTGATGTTTATTGATAATCCATAGTCTTCTTCATACTCAAGTATCTTGTTCGTTGGCTTTTGGAGGTCTTGGAGGTTGTCTGCTATTATGATAATATCGTCCGTATATCTAATGTTGCTAATTGGTGTTCCATTGACCTTTATTCCTGCTGTTTCTCCTTTCTGATGTGTGTTCATTAATGCGTATGTGTGCCTGCTGTTTATAATATAGATTTGATATAATTCGAAGCTCCTTGTATTGTATAAATCCTATAAAACAGACGTACATATCTTGGTTAACATCCAAGCATCTCTGGATTAGTACGTTGAATGCTTCACGGGTACCTACGCCTCTACGGAATCCAAATTGGGTTTCTTCAATATCCATATTAGTTATTTGGTAAATGCGTTTATGGATGATCTTTAAAAACATTTTAAGTGTTTGAGACATCAGGTTTATGGTGCGGTGGTCGGTGCATTTCGGAGACAAATAAAAGTTGAGGTCGTCAACCATTCATTGGATATGTTACCCGACTGATTTCATTCTCAATTTCATTAAAGAGCTTTAAAAGGACATCCATGTACTCATTTTCTATTATTTTAAGGATATCAATAGGCAGTTGATCTGTCCCCGGGCTTTTTCCGTTCCTGGTGTTCTTTAGTGCATACCATATTTCTTCCTTTTTAATTTCTATACCTATTTCTCTGTCCTCGAAAGATATGTCTTCTGGGTTTCTTCTTTCGTCGTCGAAGAGCTCTTCCATATATTCTTTCCATCGTGTTAGCTTTTCGTTAGTCGTTGTCATAGTATTTCCATTTTTATCTAAAAGAGTTGTGTCCCTGCCATTTCTTTAACCTTTTTATGTAAGTTGTATAGGTCGTATTTGTTCTGAAGATCTTCTATCTCTTTACACTTTTCCTCATATTAAGTTTGTTTTACCTCTCTTATCAGTTTTCTGATTTCATTGTTAATGATTTTGTAATTGTGACTGTCTTTGTTCTTGGCTTGTCTTCTTTGGTCCATCCTGCCCAGTATTTCGGTGGACGAATATTTTCGAATATTTTCTGTTGGAGTTTGTATTTTATATCTGCTTCTTTCAGTTTTCTAACATCTAATTTTGGAGTTCTTTAAGGTTTTCTAATACGTTTAACCGTAAGGGTGACATTAGCGAATAGTGGGTTATGGTCTGATGTGACTTCTGCTCCTGGATATGTTTTAACTGATTTGATGGTGTTACGATATCTCTCTAGATTCATTATATAATCGATTTGGTTTCTTACCACTTTTTCTGGTTTATCTGCTGGTGAGCACCATATATATAACCGTCTCATAGGTAATTCAAAGAACGTTTTTGTTATTACTAGACTTTGTTCTTGGCAGAATTGTATTAGACAATCTCCTCTATAGTTACGTTCCCCTAGTCCTTGATCTCCCATTATTGTTCCAGCTATTCCCTTGCCGACTTTTGCATTGCAATCCCCCATAACTACCATGATTTCCCTGTTCATTGTCATTTTAAGTCCATCTTCAATTTATTTCTAGAAAGTTTATACTTCATCTTCTGTTACATCCATCGTTGGCGCATATACTTGAATCAAATTTAGTTTTGTGTGTAATGTCCTTATTTGTAGTAGCATGACTCTTTCTGAGATGGGACAAAACCATCTATTTACTTGTTGACCTCTATATCGACAATAATTGCTACTCCACGTCTATGCTGGTTGTCAATGTTTCCCGAGTAATATAAGGTACCGGTTTCTGTCGATACATGTTGAGGCATGCTTTTGACGTTCCACGTACAATTTTTGCTTTTAATAATTTTACTTTGTCTTGTTTCGATGTTTGACAAGGGTTTCGCCGGTTAACGACCTGGAAGTCCTTGTCTGTTCCTCCCCTGAGGGATCTTGGGCTCCGACTTCCATGATCTGTTTCTTTTTTTCCTTTAGTACTCATTGCCATGATGATTATACCAGAAATATCTAATTGGATATTTAGTGCAGTGATTTCTCCTTGCCTTCTGTATCCTTATGCCGTTGACCATTTATTTGATTTATTCGCCTTTGGTGCCAATTTCTTAGCACCAGGACATAAGAGTGCCCTTCCACTTCCACCAACTCATCCGCCCGAAGCCGTTCGTTAGTAAGTGTGGTATTGGTTATACCGGCAATTGCTCGGTGAAATTTTCGCCATATCTGGCTAACCTCACTTAGTTTAGCCTGCAGACCAAGGCAGTTGCCCGGGGTGTGGCACGTGGAGCGATAAGTAAGAGTTAGTTGTTTTATGAGGACCAGTTACCAAGAACCATATCACGTCTATGACGCTCGATGTGGTAGTTCCGATAAAAGGTGCTACCTCTATAACACAACTCTACACCCTGTACTACCTTACATACCTACATTAACATCCAAGCTAACTAAAGTCTCTGCTAATTATTCTCAAATTAAAATTAAAATTGCTACTAAAAGTATTAAAGCATTGACATCATTGTATACAAAAAATAAATCAACTATTAGCAATATGGAAAGCTCAAACGTAGTTTATAGAATACCATGCGAAAATTGTGATACATCAGACATACATCTAGAAATCTAATTGGCAGACTAACAGCACATAAAAGTGGCCTCAGAAACAACAAAAATATAGGTGCATTAATAGATCATGATATTAGTAAAAAATAAGTCATTTAATTTCAATGAAACCAAAATATTACGACATACCAATTATACAAATGAGAATTCTTAGAAATCGTATGCATAAATAAATATCAATGTGTTAATACAAAAACTGATATTAATAAACTAAGCAATATCTACATCTACACGAAAACTAATCTTACGAAAACTAATATTATAATTCACTAATATTAAATTTAGTAATAAAAATTATTATAACCATATTTTAGTATATCCTGAAGAAGTGAATAAATTTTGCGAAAGCTAGATAATAACGAAGAGTTTCACTTATCTTGTTCTATATATATATATATATATATATATATATATATATATATATATATATATATATATATATATATATATATATATATATATATGTATTATGATTTTCGTCTAAAATATTCGCATTGTCCATGTAATTTTGATTTAAATTTTTTTATTGTAATAAACACTGATATATTCGCTTATTGATAATATTTAAGCTATCCGCAGCCATA